>NC_135232.1:606889189-607189189 GCF_051348905.1 Ranitomeya variabilis | reverse complement strand
ACTAATAGATGAATATCAGAGAAGAAAAGAACAAAGAAATGATTCTTCTACTGAAAAGGACAGTGAAAACGCTCTTAAAGCTACAGAATTCAAAAAACCCTATAATAAAGAGACAAAAGAATGCTTCAGATGTAAGAAAAAAGGTCATTTAAAGAAAGACTGTACCATATGGATAGCAGAACAACAAAAATTACAACATAAAAAGCATACACAGAAAGTAAAAAACACAATTTCCGATTCATGTGAGAATAATTGGAATGGCACATTTAAAGTAACAGACAAGAAATCATCACTTGGTTGGTTTATTGATTCAGGAGCAAGAGTCATACGACAAGTGACAAGAATTTCTTTACTGATCTTGATTTAGATAAGAAAGAAGCCATTTATCTTGCAGATGGAAGCAAAATAACCGCAGAAGGTATCGGACAAGGTATGCTAAATTGTTCAAACAAGTTCGGGCAAGATTCAAAGATACTTGTACAAGATGTGTTGTATGTTCCAAAATTGGAAGGTGCATTATTATCTGTGAAACGTTTAACAGCAAAAGGACTTACAGTGAAATTCAAAGACAATGAGTGTGCAATTATTGCAGGAAACAAGGTGATAACCAAAGTCAAGGCAGATGAACAATTATATCATTTTGACACACCAAAGGAACAGATGAAGGTATGTACACATGATCACAACAACTGTATTCACATGTGGCATAGACGTCTAGGACATAGACACCCTGACAGTATAAGGGAACTACAGAGAAAAGAATTGACAAAAGATTTAAAGATATCAGATTGCTCAATTACCATAAGATGTGAATGTTGTATAAAATCCAAAGCCACAAGGATATCTATTCCAAAAAAAAGTGAAAAGCGAAAGACCACTTGATTTGGTGCATACTGACGTATGTGGACCCATGAAAGTGACTTCATCAGGAGGCAATAGACACATGTTGACTTTTATAGACGATTACTCAAGATACACAGTCACATACTTAATTAAAAACAAAAGTGAAGTTTTTGATAAACTTGTAGCCTATGTAACAAGATCAAGTAACAAATTTCAAAGGAAGCCAATTGTCATCAGAAGTGATAATGGAGGTGAATTTACAGGTCACAGAATAGAAGACTACTTACGACAAAATGGAATAGAACACCAGAAAACGGTTCCATACACACCTGAACAAAATGGAGTAGCAGAAAGAAAAAACAGAACTCTAACAGAAATGATAAGATGTATGCTGACGGATTCCAAACTACCAGAGAAATATTGGGGTGAGGCAGCAATGACAGCTACATATCTACAGAACCGACTTTTTTCCAGAAAACTGACGAAAACTCCATATGAACTGTGGCAAGGTATGAAACCAAGTGTCAATCATTTAAAAGTTTTTGGATGTAAAGTTTTTATATTCATTCCAACAGAAAAATGTTCCAAACTTCAAAACAGATCCATGGAAGGAATATTTGTTGGATATAGTGAAAATTGCAAAGGATACAGAATCCTAGATCCCAAAACAGACAGAGTTACGGTGAGTAACAGTGTGACATTCATTGAAGATTTAAATGAAGACATTATGATTTCAGTTGAAACAAAAAATGAGAAAACCAATAGTGACACAACTGAAGAAATATCTGATGAGAAAGAAGCAGAAATTAATGAAGAACAAAATACTGAAAGTGAAGAATCACAACCAGAAACAGACACAGAACCAAGACGTTCAATGAGAGAGAACAAAGGAAAACCACCAAAACGTCTCTCATACAAGACAAGCACAAGAAAAATCTATGAGCCTACCTCTTGGGAAGACATATCTAACCTTCCTGTAGAAGAAGCTAATAAATGGATAGAAGCAACAGAAACAGAAATTAAATCCATGCATGATCCAAATACATGGACACTAACAGATTTGCCAGAAGGAAGAAAAACCATAGGATGTAAATGGATTTTTAAAGTTAAATACCAAACAGATGGCACAGCTGAAAGATACAGAGCAAGACTCGTAGCTAAAGGGTATTCTCAAAAATATGGAGAAGACTATGATGAGACATTTGCTCCAGTTGTCAAACACACTACAATAAGAACTTTACTTACAGTTGCAGCAATGAAACAGATGCAACTGAGACATCTGGATGTAAAGACAGCTTTTCTGAATGGAGATTTAACAGAAGACATTTATATGGAACAACCTCCAGGATTCAAAGATGAAAGAAATCCAAACAAAGTTTGTAAACTACAGAAAAGCATATATGGTTTAAAGCAAGCAGCTAAAGCGTGGAATGACAAAATCACGGAAGTACTTACAAATGAAAAATTTCAAAGAAGCAAAGCTGATCCATGCTTATAGACAAAAAGGCTGATTAATAGATGGATTTATATACTCATATATGTAGACAACATTTTGATTTGTTTTGAACAAGAAAGGGATAACGAAAACATTCTAAAAATCCTGAAGCAACATTTAAAAATCAAAGACTTGGGAAATGTAAAACAATATCTAGGAATACAGGTAGAAAGAGAAGAAGACGGAAGTTTCCTACTGAATCAAAATCACATGATTCAAGACATAACAGAAAAATTTGGATTAAAGGATGCAAAAACAGTAAAGTCTCCAATGGAAACTAATTATCTCAAAGAGATGAACAGTGAAAAAAATATGCTACCAAATAATGAAGAATACAGAACAGCAATAGGAAAACTACTGTATCTAGCGACCGTTACAAGACTAGACATCGCAGCAGCAGTAGGAATCCTGAGTACAGGGCCGGCGTCAGCGGACGGCAGGGTCGGGCAGATGCCGGGGCCCCCTGACTTCTGGGGGCCCCCCTAGCAGGGGCGGACTGGGCCGGGTTGCAAAGATGCAAATGCCCCCCGGGCCGCTCCCCCTGCAGCTGATCAGGGCCGGCCGCCTGGTGGTGGCTGTAAAGCTGCAAATTGTGTGCAAAGCTGCATCAAATTGTGCGCGGCCGTGTGCGCTGCACTGTGAAGCGGCCGGCAGCAGTCACAGTCGGCGCACACGTCCGCGCCGGGTCCGGGAGCTTTGTGCGCGGCTGTCAGCTTGACGGCTGCACAGCTCCTGCTCCCTCCAGGCTCCATGATATCTCTCTATGCTTCCGGGTCAGGTGTCGGGCGTGCGCGATGACGTCATCGCGCACGTGCCGACATGTCCCGGCCAGGACGCTAGCAGAGAGGCGCTGCAAGGGAGCGAGTGGTGATGTAAGTATAAAAAAACCTTTTTTTTTTTTTAAATTAAATGGTGGGTAACTGCAAATGAAGAAGTGGGGAGGGGTGAAAGGAGGCTGCACATGATGGAGTTTTGGGGGTTAAAGGAGGCTGCACATGATGGAATTTGGGGGGTTAAAGGAGGCTGCACATGACGGAATTTGGGGGGTTAAAGGTGGCTGCACATGATGGAATTTGGGGGGATAAAGAAGGCTGCACATGATGGAATTTGGGGGGTTAAAGGAGGCTGCACATGATGGAGTTTGGGGGGATTAAAGGAGGCTGCACACGATGGAACTTGGGGGGGTTAAAGGAGGCTGCACATGACGGAATTTGGGGGGTTAAAGGAGGCTGCACATGATGGAATTTGGGGGGTTAAAGGAGGCTGCACATGATGGAATTTGGGGGTGTTAAAGGAGGCTGCACATGATGGAGTTTGGGGGGATTAAAGGAGGCAGCACATGATGGAACTTGGGGGGGTTAAAGGAGGCTGCACATGACGGAATTTTGGGGGGTTAAAGGAGGCTTCACATGACGGAATTTGGGGGGTTAAAGGAGGCTGCACATGTTGGAATTTGGGGGGTTAAAGGAGGCTGCACATGACGGAATTTGGGGGGTTAAAGGAGGCTGCACATGATGGAATTTGGGGGGGTTAAAGGAGGCTGCACATGATGGAATTTGGGGGTTAAAGGAGGCTGCACATGATGGAATTTGGGGGTTAAAGGAGGCTGCACATGATGGAATTTGGGGGGTTAAAGGAGGATGCACATGGTGGAATTTGGGGGGTTAAAGGAGGCTGCACATGACGGAATTTGGGGGGTTAAAGGAGGCTGCACATGATGGAATTTGGGGGTTAAGGAGGACTGCACATGATGAAGGAGGAGTTGGGCTGCACATGATGAAGTGGGGGAGTTGGGCTGCACATGATGAAGTGGGGGAGTTGGGCTGAACATGATGAAGTGGGGGTAAGGAGGACTGCACATGAAGTGGGAGGTAAGGGGGACTGCACATGATGGGGGACTCGTAAGCTTGCAATCTATGAGGTTGCATAATAACCAATTATATATTGATTGTGGGTGGACCTCTGTATTCAGATGTGTAGTGTAGAAGAAAGGGAAAAAGTGGGGAATGTGCTCTAGATAACTGTGTTTTTTTTATGCAGAGGCGAGTCCTGGCTGGAAGAAGCGATGGCGGTCTGTGCTGCATGAATGAGAAAAGCAAAGATGAAGGACTTCAGCTAGAGACGTCACTGGTGAGTCAGTGTATTACCTGTGCACTGACACTATACACTGTATACTATATACAGAGCTCCTGTATATAATGTCACTGGCAGTGGTGATCACTGTATTACCTGTACACTGGCACTTTTTACAGAGCTCCTGTGTATAATGTCACTGGTGATCCCTGTATTACCTGTACACTGACACTATATACAGAGCTCCTGTGTATAATGTCACCAGTGATCACTGTGTTACATGTACACTGACAGTAAATACAGAGTTCATGTAAATAGCACTTAGTATTGTGGTTTTTTTTAAATTAATGCATTTACAATTGTATTTATATATTTATATCCTTCAAAGGCCCATACATGTCGTTGCACAGTAGGGGCATTACTACTTTCTGTGGGATTTTGGGGGGTGGGAGTAATCCTAGCAATGACACAATTGATTAAATATTGGGGTCAGTGGTCCACACTGCAGGTGCACACAGAGTGGGGAGTTTTTGTAGGTAGGGAATAGATGGGGAAGAAAGGTTTAAAGGAGCACCTAAGAAAAGTAACTACTGTTAAAGATCTAGCAAAAGGCATAAATTGTTTAAATTTGTTTAGAAGTTTACAACTTACAGAGAAGCAAATTTATCAAAAGTTTCCCTGATATATTGCACTTTCTCTATTTTGCACTAGTGTTTTTATAAAGTTTACATAGTTTTTTTCTAAATAAAATATTTGGGTCTCTGTGGTCCCTGCTGTTTTACTGTCGCCACATGATTTGCTCCACAAGGGGGCCCACTGAGGTTCTGTCGCCCAAGGGCCCATGAAAACCTGGAGCCGGCCCTGCCTGAGTAGAAAGGTATCAAAACCAAATAAAGCTGATTGGAATGCCGTGAAGAGAGTAATGCGTTATTTGAAAGGAACTACCAATGTTAAGCTGAAATTACCCACAAGTGATGATTGTATTTTAACAGGATATGTTGATGCAGATTGGGCTGGAGAGCCAACTGACAGAAGATCTACCAGTGGACATATTTTTTTTCCTCTCAGGTGGACCAATAAGTTGGACAAGTAAGAAACAGTCAATTGTGACACTATCTTCAACAGAAGCAGAATATGTTGCCGCAGCACATGCGAGTCAAGAAGTACTATGGTTAAGACAATTGTTGACAGAATTAGGACAACCACAGTTGGCACCAACAAAACTGAAAGAGGACAATCAAGGATGTCTTGTTCTTGCTCAGATGGAAAGAGTCAATCCAAGAACCAAGCATATTGATGTGAAATATCATTTCTTGAGAGATCATCAGGAACAAGGAGTCTTGAAGTTAGAGTACTGTCCTACTGAAGAAATGACAGCAGACATCCTCACGAAGGCGTTGAATGCTGATAAACATCAGAGACTAATAAAAAAGTTGGGTTTGATTGAATAAGTCCTTACTGTTGAGAAAGGGTGTTGGCATATGCAACAGATTAGGACTTATTATAAGTGAAAGGAGGACTTTATACTAACCAGACAGCAGATGGCGATAGTGTGTAAAGTTATATACTTGCTGTAATGTGGGGAGGGAAGCTCTCAGTTGTTGGTTGTTTTGTTACTTCCTGGTTTTCTTTTTCTTGAATGTGTTATGTGTCAGTGCACGAACTGTGTGACACTGAATTGTATCTCATGTTTATCCAGTATGAAGTAAATACTGTTTACTCAAGATATCTTGCTGATTGAAGCTCTCGTAACTACAGCGGTGACTGCAAGAAGACGCACTCTGCAATAATAACAACTCAGCTGCATTCTAATCTGCCCCAGAGGAAGGTACAGCAGCGTTGGCTAACACCTTTATTGCTGAGTACCACAGGTGGCGTCACGAACATTACTACATTAGACTTTATTCCCTTTAAAAACTTCCCCTTTAATTTGGACGCCCAGAGCTATGGATCGGGTCACTGCCACTGTGACCACCCCTTTTAGTACCGGCGGACCTAGTACCGCAAGGCCCCAGTGGGGCGCTCCAAAAGCAGTTAAGAATATTAGTGTGTGAGTAAAAGAGTTAAATGCTTAATTTTAAAGAGAGACATAAAGGAGACCTCAAAGTGTCATTCTCGTCATGTCAGGGCAATTTGGAGGGTTTGGAGAACTTTTGATTTGCAGGTAATCCATTTGCTGCCAATCGATTCCTGGAAAATTTGAATTTGGCTTTCTAGTGGTAATGCAGCACATCCACTGAATGAAAATTGTTTCATATGTAAAACAGCACACCATGTGGTCAGGAGGGGTATTACAGCTGAAAATAAAAATGCATCTATTTATTTAATTGCCTTTTAATGTTTTAATTTCCTGTTCTGTCCAAATGTCACCGTATCCCAGAATTCCAAGCGGAGGAAGTTCACCGACCTTCATATTGGGACACCCAAGTGATGGTTGTCTCAATATGGAAGCTGCTGCTATTGCGCGGTACCACCAGCGGAACACTGTCACCCCACACACACACTTACATACCCTCTATACGCCGTATGCACCACACACACTCACACACACACTCTCACACTCACACACACTCATATTCACACACTCACGCTCACATTCACACTCACATTCACTCTCACACACACTCACGCTCATACTCACACTCTCACACTCACAAACACTCACACACCGACTGCCGCCATCTTTTTACAAGAGGAGTGCATGCGCAGTTTTAATGTGACCGCCACTATGTGTCTGCACAAAGATGGTGGCGGTCTGATTTACTACACCTGCGCGAATTACGCGCAGGTGCAGTGAATCATTCGGCTGATCCCAGTGGCAGATGCGCGACGTGTCTACAGGCAGAGGAAGCCGGTCACATTAAAGAGGTTTTCCCATGAACAAAAGTTAATTTTAAAAATTGACTGTGTCTGACCGTGTACGGAGCATACCACATCTCCTGGGCAGGGGAGAAAGCAAAAGATAATACTGACATTACAGCAGGGGATCACAGTGGAGTAATTTTGTGAGGTAAAGTATTTCACTGACTGTTTTTAAAAAATACTTTAAATCACAAAATGTATCCTCTGCTATCTCCTCATGTAATGTCAGTATCGTCTTTTGCTTCTTCTCCTGCCCAGGAGCTGTGGTATGTTCTGTACACGGTTAGACACAGGGGTGAGTGTGTCTGACCGTGTACGGAGCATGCCACATCTCCTGGGCAGGGGAGGAAGCAAAAGACAATACTGACATTACAGCAGGGTATCTGTTGTGAATTCCGTTCTCGGGCTCCCTCCTGTGGTCATGAGTGGTACTGTGTGAGTTCTGTTCTTGGGCTCCCTCTGGTGGCCTTTAGCGATATGGCTGGTCTGTAGCTGGGCTCAGCTGCATCATTTCCTGCTAGGCTGGCTCCTATTTAACTCACCTGGACCTTTACTTGTTGCCTGCTGTCGTTATATTCAGTACTGGTTCTGATTTCTCCTGGACCTCCCTTGTGACCTGTCTCCTCCTGGAGAAGCTAAGTCTTGTTTGTTCATATTGCTCATTATTTCCTTGAAAACGTTTCTCAGTATATAATGAGTTCAGTCCAGCTTGCTTTTATGTCATTTTTTCGCTTGCTGGTAGCTCTGGGGTGCAAGAGTGCGCCCCTCACATCGTGAGTCGGTGTGGGGGTTCTTGCATTCTCTGCGTGGATGTTTTTGATAGTTTTTGTACTGACCGCACAGATCCCTTACTATCTTCTGTCTATCTAGTGTTAGCGGGCCTCATTTGCTAAACCTGTTTCATTTGTACGTTTGTATTTTCCCCTTAACTCACCGTTATTATTTGTGGGGGGCTGTCTATAACTTTGGGGTTATTTCTCTGAGGCAAGTGAGGTCTTTGCTTTCTCTCTAGGGGTAGCCAGTTTCTCAGGCTGTGAAGAGGCGTCTAGGTTTTCAGGTAACGCTCCACGGCTGCCTTTAGTGTGTGTGGATAGGATCAGGGTTGCGGTCAGTATAGTTCCCACATCCCCAGAGCTTGTCCTAATATTCTGGTTTACCTGTCAGGTCAGTTTGGTGATCCTACCACCGGATCATAACAGTACAGCAGGCCAATAAAGTGTTAATGCATCGCAGAAGAGGGATAAGAGAAATCCTGAGGTCATTTTTTTTTTTCTCTGCAGTGTGTCTAGCCTCTCTCCTCCCCTTAATCTCTGGGTGGTTCAGAATTCAGCTGCAGATATGGACATTCAGAGTCTGTCTTCTAGTGTGGATCATCTCACTGCAAGGGTACAAGGCATTCAGGATTATGTAGTTCGCAGTCCTATGTCAGAGCCTAAAATACTGATTCCTGAGCTGTTCTCCGGAGATAGATCTAGGTTTCTGAACTTTAAGAATAATTGCAAGTTGTTCCTTTCTCTGAGACCTCATTCCTCTGGTGACTCTGTTCAGCAAGTTAAAATTATTATTTCTTTGTTGCGTGGTGACCCTCAAGATTGGGCATTCTCTCTGGCACCAGGAGATCCTGCATTGCTAAATGTAGATGCGTTTTTTCTGGCGCTTGGATTGCTTTATGAGGAACCTAATTCAGTAGACCAGGCAGAAAAGATTTTGCTGGCTCTCTCTCAGGGTCAGGATGAAGCAGAGGTTTACTGTCAGAAGTTTAGGAAATGGTCTGTGCTCACTCAATGGAATGAGTGCGCCCTGGCAGCGATTTTCAGAAAGGGTCTTTCTGAAACCCTTAAGGATGTTATGGTGGGGTTCCCCACGCCTGCGGGTCTGAATGAGTCAATGCCTTTGGCCATTCAGATTGATCGGCGTTTGCGGGAGCGCAAACCTGTGCACCATCTGGCGGTATTTTCTGAACAGAAACCTGAGTCTATGCCATGTGACAGGATTCTGACCAGAACTGAACGGCAAAATCACAGACGTCAGAATGGGTTATGCTTTTACTGTGGTGATTCTGCTCATGTTATCTCAGAGAGTTCTAAGCGCACAAAAATGTTTGCTAAGTCTGTCACCATTGGTACTGTACAGCCTAAATTCATTTTGTCTGTTACCTTGATTTGCTCTCTGTCATCCTACTCAGTTATGGCTTTTGTGGATTCAGGTGCTGCCCTGAATTTGATGGATTTGTCATTTGCCAGGCGCTGTGGTTTTATCTTGGACCCTTTACAATTCCCTATTCCACTAAAGGGAATTGATGCTACGCCATTGGCCAAGAATAAACCTCAGTACTGGACTCAAGTGACCATGTGCATGACTCCTGCACATCAGGAGGTGATTCGCTTTCTTGTGCTACATAATTTGCATGATGTTGTCGTGTTGGGTCTGCCATGGCTGCAGGCTCATAATCCAGTCCTGGATTGGAAAGCAATGTCTGTGTCAAGTTGGGGTTGCCAGGGAATTCATGGCGATGCTCCTTTGGTGTCAATTGCTTCTTCTACTCCTTCTGAAGTCCCTGAATTTTTGTCGGACTACCAGGATGTATTTGATGAGCCCAAATCCAGTGCCCTACCTCCTCATAGGGATTGTGATTGTGCTATAAATTTGATTCCTGGTAGTAAGTTCCCTAAGGGATGACTTTTTAATTTATCTGTACCAGAACATGCCGCTATGCGGAGTTATATAAAGGAGTCTTTGGAGAAAGGGCATATTCGCCTGTCCTCGTCCCCTTTGGGTGCGGGGTTCTTTTTTGTGGCCAAGAAGGATGGTTCTCTGAGACCCTGTATAGATTATCGCCTTCTAAATAAAATTACAGTCAAATTTCAGTACCCTTTGCCACTGTTGTCCGATCTGTTTGCTCGGATTAGGGGGGCCAGTTGGTTCACCAAGATTGATCTTCGAGGAGCGTATAATCTTGTGCGCATAAAGCAGGGCGATGAATGGAAAACAGCATTTAATACGCCCGAAGGCCATTTTGAGTACTTGGTGATGTCTTTTGGGCTTTCTAATGCCCCCTCTGTGTTTCAGTCCTTCATGCACGACATCTTTCGAGAGTATCTGGATAGATTTTTGATTGTGTACCTGGATGATATTTTGGTCTTTTCTGATGATTGGGAATCTCATGTGAAGCAGGTCAGGATGGTATTTCAGGTCCTGCGTGCCAATGCCTTGTTTGGGAAGGGCTCTAAATGTCTATTCGGAGTCCAGAAGGTTTCCTTTTTGGGCTTTATTTTTTCTCCTTCCACTATTGAGATGGATCCAGTCAAGGTCCAGGCTATTTATGACTGGACTCAACCTACATCAGTGAAGAGTCTTCAGAAGTTCTTGGGTTTTGCTAATTTTTACCGTCGCTTCATCACTAATTTTTCTAGTGTGGTTAAGCCTTTGACGGATTTGACCAAGAAGGGTTCTGATGTGACGAATTGGTCTCCTGCGGCCGTGGAGGCCTTTCAGGAGCTGAAACGTCGGTTTTCTTCAGCTCCTGTCTTGCGCCAGCCGGATGTCTCTCTTCCCTTCCAGGTCGAGGTTGATGCTTCTGATATTGGAGCAGGGGCTGTCTTGTCGCAGAAAAGCTCTGATGGCTCTGTGATGAGACCATGTGCTTTCTTTTCAATAAAGTTTTCGCCTGCCGAGCGGAATTATGATGTTGGTAATCGGGAGTTGTTGGCAATTAAGTGGGCATTTGAGGAGTGGCGACATTGGCTTGAGGGAGCCAAGCATCGTGTGGTGGTCTTGACTGATCACAAGAATTTGACTTATCTCGAGTCTGCTAAGCGTTTAAATCCTAGACAGGCTCGATGGTCGCTGTTTTTCTCCCGTTTTGATTTCGTGGTTTCTTATCTTCCGGGTTCGAAAAACGTGAAGGCTGATGCCCTTTCTAGGAGTTTTGTGCCTGACTCCCTGGGAGTTTCTGAACCGGTTGGTATCCTCAGAGAGGGGGTGATTGTGTCTGCCACCTCTCCTGATTTACGACGGGTGCTGCAGGAATTTCAGGCCAATAGACCTGACTGTTGTCCACCGGAGAGACTGTTTGTCCCGGATAGATGGACCAGTAGAGTCATTTCCGAGGTTCATTCTTCGGTGCTGGCGGGTCATCCTGGGATTTTTGGTACCAGGGATTTGGTGGCTAGGTCCTTTTGGTGGCCTTCCTTGTCCCGGGATGTGCGTTCCTTTGTGCAGTCCTGTGGGATTTGTGCTCAGGCCAAACCTTGCTGTTCTCGTGCCAGTGGTTTGCTTTTGCCTTTGCCTGTCCCGAAGAGGCCTTGGACGCATATTTCCATGGATTTTATTTCGGATCTTCCTGTCTCTCAGAGGATGTCTGTCATCTGGGTGGTTTGTGATCGTTTTTCTAAAATGGTCCATTTGGTGCCCCTGCCTAAGCTGCCTTCCTCCTCCGATTTGGTTCCACTGTTTTTTCAGAATGTGGTTCCTTTGCATGGTATTCCGGAGAACATTGTGTCTGACAGAGGATCCCAGTTTGTGTCCAGGTTTTGGCGGTCCTTTTGTGCTAAGATGGGCATTGAATTGTCTTTTTCGTCGGCCTTCCATCCTCAGACGAATGGCCAAACCGAACGAACTAATCAGACCTTGGAAACTTATCTGAGATGTTTTGTTTCTGCTGATCAGTATGATTGGGTGACTTTTTTGCCCTTGGCTGAGTTCGCCCTCAATAATCGGGCTAGTTCTGCTACTTTGGTTTCGCCTTTTTTTTGCAATTCTGGTTTTCATCCTCGTTTTTCCTCAGGTCAGGTGGAGTCTTCTGACTGTCCTGGGGTGGATTCTGTGGTGGATAGGTTGCAGCGGATTTGGAACCATGTGGTGGACAACTTGACGTTGTCACAAGAGAAGGCTCAGCGCTTTGCTAACCGCCGTCGCTGTGTGGGTCCCCAACTTCGTGTGGGGGATTTGGTATGGTTGTCTTCTCGTTACGTTCCTATGAAGGTTTCCTCTCCTAAGTTCAAGCCTCGTTTCATCGGTCCTTATAGGATTTTGGAAATCCTCAACCCTGTGTCATTTAGTTTGGACCTCCCAGCATCGTTTGCCATTCATAATGTGTTCCATAGGTCATTGTTGCGGAGATACGTGGTGCCTGTGGTCCCTTCTGTGGATCCTCCTGCTCCGGTCTTGGTCGAGGGGGAGTTGGAGTATGTGGTGGAGAAGATCTTGGATTCTCGTATTTCGAGACGGAAGCTCCAGTACTTGGTTAAATGGAAGGGCTATGGTCAGGAGGATAATTCCTGGGTTGTTGCCTCCGATGTCCATGCGGCCGATTTGGTTCGTGCCTTTCATTCGGCTCGTCCTGTTCGGCCTGGGAGCTCTGGTGAGGGTTCGGTGACCCCTCCTCAAGGGGGGGGGTACTGTTGTGAATTCCGTTCTCGGGCTCCCTCCTGTGGTCATGAGTGGTACTGTGTGAGTTCTGTTCTTGGGCTCCCTCTGGTGGCTTTTAGCGATATGGCTGGTCTGTAGCTGGGCTCAGCTGCATCATTTCCTGCTAGGCTGGCTCCTATTTAACTCACCTGGACCTTTACTTGTTGCCTGCTGTCGTTGTATTCAGTACTGGTTCTGATTTCTCCTGGACCTCCCTTGTGACCTGTCTCCTCCTGGAGAAGCTAAGTCTTGTTTGTTCATATTGCTCATTATTTCCTTGAAAACGTTTCTCAGTATATAATGAGTTCAGTCCAGCTTGCTTTTATGTGATTTTTTCGCTTGCTGGTAGCTCTGGGGTGCAAGAGTGCGCCCCTCACATTGTGAGTCGGTGTGGGGGTTCTTGCATTCTCTGCGTGGATGTTTTTGATAGTTTTTGTAATGACCGCACAGATCCCTTACTATCTTCTGTCTATCTAGTGTTAGCGGGCCTCATTTGCTAAACCTGTTTCATTTGTACGTTTGTATTTTCCCCTTAACTCACCGTTATTATTTGTGGGGGGCTGTCTATAACTTTGGGGTTATTTCTCTGAGGCAAGTGAGGTCTTTGCTTTCTCTCTAGGGGTAGCCAGTTTCTCAGGCTGTGAAGAGGCGTCTAGGTTTTCAGGTAACGCTCCACGGCTGCCTTTAGTGTGTGTGGATAGGATCAGGGTTGCGGTCAGTATAGTTCCCACATCCCCAGAGCTTGTCCTAATATTCTGGTTTACCTGTCAGGTCAGTTTGGTGATCCTACCACCGGATCATAACAGGTATCACAGTGGATTCATTTTGTCAGGTAAAATATTTCACTGACTGTTTTTAAAAAAATATTTTACCTCACAAAATGTATCCTCTGCGATCTCCTGCTGTAATGTCAGTATTGTCTTTTGCTTCCTCCCCTGCCCAGGAGCTGTGGTATGTTCGGTACACGGTCAGACACAGACAATTTTTAAAATTAACTTTTGTTCATGGGAAAACCCCTTTAAAAAGCAAATATCAAAGCCAACATGGCTCCTCATAAAAAATATGCCAATGACAATGAAAGGAAAGCAGCAAAGGCACAACGTCGAAAGCAACAACAAAGGGCAAATGAGACTCTTGAAGAGCAACAGCATCGCTGGGACAAAAACAATGCATATAAGCGTAGGCGTCAAGCACATGAGTCCCCTGATGCAAAAGTCATTAGATTATCACAGGATGCCATTAGACAACAACAGCGAGGCATGCGTGCCCCCATCATGACATTACCGCCCTCCTGATGCGATAGCATTGGGCCTCCATCTAGTAGTATTATAACTGAAGAGTCATCATGATGTTTTAAATTTGAATTCGAAAATATTTGATCATCTCAACTGTACAGTCTACGTTTGTGCTGTCTAAAAATTACACAGTTTTAGTAAGTCTCCTGCACTATTTTAATACATATGCTCAAATACTTCTTTATTTTTCCCTTTATATTTTCTAGGAGCAGACGTCAGACCTTTGGTGATTTTCGCACCTAACTGGAGTGAAATATTATATGAGGATTCAGCGACCTTATTATGTGATGTGGGGTCTGCTGTCCTGGATAAATGGAGATATTACTGGTATAAAGATGGGTTTCTATTAACAGATGACGTTCAGCAGAACTTGGATATTGGCTCTGTTCATAGAGAAGATGTAGGCCTTTACCAGTGTGGGACCAGCAGTGGTCTCCTCAGTCATCCTGTCACATTGAACTCTAGTGAAAGTAAGCGGTCATCTCATCCGAGCAAACTACTAAGATCATATCTAGAGATGATTCCTTATTGTGTATTCACTGTTATTATTGCGTATCCACTGTTATTATTCAAGGTTATGTCATCCTGTAGAGACCCCCAGTTATCTATGAAGGAGACCCCCTGACTCTGAAATGTCACAGTTTATTTGGATTTGAAGGAATAAACACAACATTTTACAAGGAAAATAAAGAAATAAAGTTCTCGGTCAATGATTCAGAGTTACATATAGATACAGTAGTTGGGGGTTCATCCGGGACATACAAGTGTACTAAACTGGTTGGACAACATGATCAATATCGTACCTACAATGCAGAATCGTACATCTCAGTATTGGGTAAGTCGGTAATAAAAAAAAAAATATTGCCTACTTGAGCTCCCCCTAGTGGTGACCGCAGACAGGTAAAATTTCACAAATTTTTGAAGTAGATAGAATACAATTGGTAATTTGATTTTTTTCTCCAGAAAAATAGACATCAATTCAACATACTGATACATAATTGATTATTTTTGGTAGGCCCTGTGTAATATTTGATACATTAGCTGCTAGGGAAATATGAGGGGTTCTGCAACCTCTCCTGGTAATATCTGCTACTCACTGAGTCAGAAAATTACTCAATACTACAAGAGAGTATAGAAAGCATGCTCTATGACATGTCCATTGTTTCATGTGTATAACAGCACACCATGTGGTCAGGAGTGGTAATTGAAAATCAGATGACATTACTAATATTTGAAGAGTCATCCTGATGTTCTAATATTTTAGGATCACAAAATGTTGCAATCTATTTCAGGACATTCTCCTTCAGAGATTGGAATCAATCACATTATCACTGGCGGAGCTACAATTGGGACTTTAGTAGCCATTCTCATCCTCTTTCTTATTTTTTTCTGGAAGTGTAGAAATAAAAAAACTGCACTGGCTTCATGTCAAGAACAGCAATTAACCAGCACACCAATGGCAGGTAAGTAATTCTAATAAAAGAGAATGCTTATGTCTTGGTAATATCGGTGGATTCGGAGGGCTGTTTAGGGGCCAATATGGTGGTATCATCAAGAGAAGACACTGACAGCTTGAGGCCATGTGTAAGAAATGTGTGTGAGCCCCCTCCCATCCCATAATGCTGCTTATGATCAGGACAATCTGGCCATGGGACCCGCAGAGCCTTGTGCTCTGAGCAACAGGCCAGATTGCCCTCATTATCACCGCTCTGCAAACAGAGGTATACATACAGTTCACAGGGCACCATAGCAAAAGTTCAATTAACCCCTTAGTGACGGAGCCAAATTTTTGAAATCTGACCAGTGTCACTTTATGTGCTAATAACTCTGCAACGCTTCAACAAATCCCATTGATTTTGAGATTGTTTTTTCGAGACACATTATACTTTATGATAATAGTAAATTTAGGTCAATATGTTTTGTGTTTATTTATAAAAAATATCAAAAATTTGAGAAAAATATTAAAAAATTAGCAATTTTCAAAATTTGAATGATTATCCCTTTAATCCAGATGGTCATACCACAGCAAACCATTAATAAATAACATTTCCCACATGTCTGCTTTACATCAGCACCATTTGTAAAATGTTATTTTATTTTGGTAGCATTTTAGGAGGTTTAAAAATGTAGCAGCAATTTTTCATTTTTTCAAGAAAATTTACAAAATTTATTTTTTTAGAGACTTATCCATGTTTGAAGTGACTTTAGGGGTCCTATATATTGGGAAACCCCCCAAAGTTATACCATTTTTAAATCCGCACCCCCTGACCTATTGAAAACTGCAGTCAGGTAGTTTATTAACTCCTCAGGTGCTTTACAGGAATTAATGCAAAGTGGCATGACAGAAATGAAAATGTGTATTTTTATCACCTAAATGTCTCTAACTTCTGAACAGATTACTACAGCCGGCAGACTATTAGGTTGGTATTTGGTCGTGAATTGCCATGGCAAACATCAGGACCACAAAATCATGATCTGAGGGCACCAATTTGGATAAAGAGGAAGCCCCCACACTCTGTTAACCATTTATAATGATGTAGTCACTATTGACAGCAGCATCTAAGGGGTTAAACAGATATGGATGGTGCAAACATTGATCGTGGCTGATACAGCAAGTTGTCAGCTATAGTGTACAGCCGACAGATGCTGGATTGTCACCTGTATGGGGAGGCTATTCTCTTATATGTCAGGTCAGTTAAAAGACGTATTGGCTGTCACAACATACATACATACTGTATATTTATATATATTTTTTCTGATAAGGAGATATATATCTCCATTAGGATTTGGTTATGCTGAGCTCTATCTTGTATATATTATATGTATGGTATCCAGGGCTGGACTGGGACTAAAATTCAGCCCTGGCATTTGAAGTTACACAGGCCCACTTGTCACATGGTGACTGTATAATATCTTTGTACACTTGTAGGTTACAAGAAGTGAGGGGAGTGTAACACGACTATATAACATATACCGTATATACTCGAGTATAAGTCGACCCGAGTATAAGCCGACCCCCCTAATTTTGCAACAAAAAACTGGGAAAATGTATTGACTCGAGTATAAGCCTAGGGTGGAAAATGCAGCAGCTACCGGTAAATGTCAAAAATAAAAATAGATACCAATAAAAGTAAAATTAATTGAGACAGCCCCCCATAGAATGTAATACAACCCCCGCATAGAATGTAATACAGCCCCCCATAGAATGTAATACAGCCCCCCCACAAAGAATGTAATACAGCCCCCCATAGAATGTAAGGAAGCCAGCCCCCATAGAATGTAATACAGCCAGCCCCATAAAATGTAATGCAGCCAGCCCCATAGAATGTAATGCAGCCAGCCCCCATAGAATGTAATGCAGCCAGCCCCCATAGAATGTAATGCAGTCAGACCCCCATAGAATGTAATGCAGCACAGCCTCCATAGAATGTAATGCAGCAAGCCCCCATAGAATGTAATGCAGCACCGCCCCCATAGAATGTAATGCAGCACAGACCCCATAGAATGTAATGCAGCACAGCCCCATAGAATTTAATACAGCCCTTCCCCATAGAATGTAATACAGCAAGCCCCCATAGAATGTAATGCAGCACAGCCCCCATAGAATGTAATGCAGCCAGCCCCCATAGAATGTAATGCAGCCAGCCCCAATAGAATGTAATAAATCCCCTCATAGAATGTAATACAGCACAGCCCCCATAGAATGTAATGCAGCACCGCCCCCATAGAATGTAATGCAGCACAGACCCCATAAAATGTAATGCAGCACAGCCCCATAGAATTTAACACAGCCCTTCCCCATAGAATGTAATGCAGCACAGCCCCCATAGAATGTAATGCAGCAAAGCCCCCATAGAATGTAATACAGCCCTTCCCCATAGAATGTAAGGCAGCCAGCCCCCATAGAATGTAATGCAGCCAGCCCCCCCATAGAATGTAATGTAGCACAGCCCCCATAGAATGTAATGCAGCCAGCCCCCATAGAATCTAATGCAGCACAGCCCCCATAGAATGTAATGCAGCCAGCCCCCCCATAGAATGTAATGTAGCACAGCCCCCATAGAATGTAAAACAGCCAGCCCCCATAGAATGTAATACATCACCCCCAATAGCCCCACAATCCAGTTATCACTCATTGACATATTTAAAAAAAACAAAAAAAACACTCTCCTCACCTCTCCTCGTGCCCCGCGGTGCTCCCGGCTCCAGTCTCAGCAGCTGCAGTCTGCCCGCCCGACACACAGCAGGTACGCAATGATATGACGTCATCGCGCACCCGCAGTGTCAGAGGCAGAGAGGGGAATGATGGGAGAGGGAGCGTCAGAGGACGTTCTCTCCTCCATCATTGCATTCAACTGTACCGGCGTTATAGACGCCGGTATAATTGAATGTGGCGGCGCTGGCGGGGGGGGTGAGTCGGGGGCGGGGGGGGGGAGTCGGCGCTCAGAATCTCTTAGGTGCTCAGCAGCTCTATAGATAATGGAGAGAGCAGAGACCGAGTATGGACAACTCTGCTATATTCAGCACAATACTGCTTGTTCTCAGAATCTCGTGGGGTCAGTGGTTGGATCCTATGGAATGGAGATAACTTGATTATTTGATGAATAACCCTTTAAACAGCCTGAATGATTTTCTTATTCTTTACAATTACAGTACCATACATGAACAAAAAACAAATATGTTCACACATACACAAACACAGAGACACACACACACATACAGTCATATACACATAGATGCACCCACATAGATAGACCCACACATATACAGTTGTGTGATAAAGTATTTGCCCCTTCCTGATTTCCTATTCTTTTGCATGATTGTCACACTTACCATATATACTCAAGTATTATCCGAGATTTTCAGCCCATTTTTTTAGGCAAAAAGTGCCCATCTCGGCTTATACTCAAGTCATTGTCCCAAGGGTCGGCGGGGAAGTAGGGGGAGCGGCAGGAGTGGCGGCTGTCACCTCATACTCACCTGATCCCAGCGCGGTCCCTGCACGTCCCTGCTTCCCCGATGGTCTCCGGCGCCCGCAGCTCTTCCTGTGTTCAGCGGTCACGTGGTACCGTGTTATGATCCGGTGACCTTGGAGCAGCATGAGACTTTCTCAGGAGTAGGTGGAATCTGTACTGACCGCAAACCCTAAACTGACACCGCAACTAAAAGTAGCCGTGGGGTGTACCTAACACTTCCTAGACACCTCGACACAGCCGGAGGACTAAATACCCCTATAGATGGAAATGGGAATTCTACCTTGCCTCAGAGCAGAACCCCAAAGGATAGGCAGCCCCCCACAAATATTGACTGTGAGTATTAGAGGGAAGACACACGCAGGCAGAAATCAGGATTTAGCAAAAGAGGCCACGCTAGCTAAATAGGAAAGGATAGGACAGAATACTAAGCGGTCAGTATTAAAACCCTAAAAATATCAACAGCAGATAGTACAAAAATTCCACCATCTAACTAAAGACATGGAATGTATATCTGCATCTCCTGAGAATCCAACTTGACTGAAAAAATCCAAACACAGTCTAAGCTGGACAAGAAAAAACAATGAATAGCACTGAATTGTAAAGCACACAGCATGTGTGCTGTAGAAACAAAACCAGACACTTATCTTTGCTGATTTGGCAGCAGGGCAGGAGGAACCAGACAGAGATGCAAAACCTCCAAGAACAATGGACAACTGGCAAGGGCTAATGAATCCTGCACACCTAAATACCCCAGTCAGAGCTGCAATCAGCAGGGACATCTGCCCAGGATTGCAACCCAGGGACAACTGTATTACCACCAACAACCACCGGAGGGAACCCAAGAGCAGAATTCACAACAGTACCCCCCCTTGAGGAGGGGTCACCGAACCCTCACCAGAGCCCCCAGGCCGATCAGGACAAGCCAGATGAAAGGCACGGACCAAATCAGCAGCATGGACATCAGAGGCAAAAACCCAAGAATTATCCTCCTGGCCATAACCCTTCCATTTGACAAGGTACTGAAGCCTCCACCTCGAAAAGCGAGAATCCAAAATCTTCTCAACCACATACTCCAACTCCCCATCAACCAACACAGGGGCTGGAGGATCAACAGAGGGAACAACGGGCACCACATATTTCCGCAATAAAGATCTATGGAAGACATTATGGATAGCAAAAGAGGACCAATAAACCGAGGCTTACTGTAAACTTAGGGGAAGAAACCTTCATAGGAACATGACGGGAAGACAACCAGACCAGATCCCCAACCCGAAGCCGGGAACCAACACACCGACGACGGTTAGCAAAACGTTGAGCCTCCTCCTGAGACAGCACCAAATTGTCCACCACATGAGCCCAAATCTGCTGCAACATGTCAACCACAGAATCCACACCAGGACAGTCAGAAGGCTCAACCTGCCCCGAAGAAAAACGAGGATGAAAACCAAAATTACAAAAGAAGGGCGAAACCAAGGTAGCCGAATTAGCCCGATTATTAAGGGCAAACTCGGCCAATGGCAAGAAAGCCACCCAATCATCCTGATCAGCAGACACAAAGCATCTCAAATAAGTTTCCAAAGTCTGATTAGTTCGCTTGGTCTGGCCATTTGTCTGATGATGAAATGCGGAAGAAAAAGACAAATCAATGCCCAGCCTAGCACAAAAGGCCCGCCAAAATCTAGAAACAAACTGGGAACCTCTGTCGGACACAATATTCTCCGGAATACCATGCAAATGAACTACATGCTGAAAAAACAACGGAACCAAATCAGAAGAGGAAGGCAATTTAGGCAAAGGCACCAAATGAACCATCTTAGAGAACCGGTCACAAACAACCCAGATAACCGACATCCTCTGGGAAACCGGAAGATCAGAAATAAAATCCATAGAAATATGTGTCCAGGGCCTCTCAGGGACCGGCAAAGGCAAAAGCAACCCACTAGCACGGGAACAACAAGGATTGGCCCGCGCACAAGTCCCACAGGACTGCACAAAAGAACGCACATCACGTGACAAAGAAGGCCACCAAAAGGACCTACCAACCAAATCTCTGGTACCAAAAATACCGGGATGGCCAGCCAACACAGAACAATGAACCTCAGAAATCACTCTACTAGTCCATCTATCAGGAACAAACAGTCTCCCCACTGGACAGCGGTCAGGTTTGTCAGCCTGAAATTCCTGAAGAACCCGTCGTAAATCAGGAGAAATGGCAGAAAGGACCACCCCTTCTTTCAGAATGCTGACCGGTTCAAGGACCTCAGGAGAATCAGGCAAAAAACTCCTAGAGAGGGCATCAGCCTTAATATTCTTAGAACCCGGAAGATACGAGACCACGAAATCAAAACGGGAAAAAAACAAGGACCATCGAGCCTGTCTAGGATTCAGCCGTCTGGCAGACTCGAGGTAAATCAGATTTTTATGATCGGTCAAGACGACAATACGGTGCTTAGCTCCCTCAAGCCAATGTCGCCACTCCTCAAACGCCCACTTCATAGCCAACAACTCCCGATTGCCGACATCATAATTGCGTTCAGCAGGCGAAAACTTACGGGAAAAGAAGGCACACGGTTTCATCAAGGAACCAACAGGATCCCTCTGAGACAAAACGGCCCCTGCCCCAATCTCAGAAGCGTCAACCTCAACCTGAAACGTTAGAGAAACATCCGGTTGACGCAACACCGGGGCAGAAGTAAATCGGCGTTTAAGCTCCTGAAAGGCAGAGGCAGCCGCAGAGGACCAATTCGTCACATCAGCGCATTTCTTAGTCAAATCGGTCAAGGGTTTAACCACACTAGAGAAGTTAGCAATGAAACGGCGATAAAAATTAGCAAAGCCCAAAAATTTCTGAAGGCTCTTCACGGATGTGGGTTGAATCCAATCATGAATGGCCTGAACCTTAACCGGATCTATCTCTATAGATGAGGGAGAAAAAATGAAGCCCAAAAAAGAAACCTTCTGCACTCCAAAGAGACACTTAGACCCCTTCACAAACAAAGCATTATCACGAAGGATCTGAAATACCATCCCGACCTGTTCCACATGAGACTCCCAATCATCGGAAAAAATTTAAATATCATCCAAATATACAATCATGAATTTATCAAGATAAGTCCGGAAGATATCGTGCATGAAGGACTGAAAAACAGATGGAGCATTAGAGAGCCCGAATGGCATCACAAGGTATTCAAAATGGCCTTCGGGCATTATTAAACGCAGTTTTCCATTCATCACCCTGCTTAATACGAACAAGATTATATGCCCCCCGAAGGTCAATCTTCGTAAACCAACTAGCCCCCTTAATCCTAGCAAACAAATCGGAAAGCAGAGGTAAAGGGTATTGAAACTTGACCGTGATCTTATTCAAGAGGCGATAATTAATACAGGGTCTCAAGGAGCCATCCTTCTTAGCAACAAAAAAAAATCCCGCTCCCAACTGTGAAGAAGATGGCCAAATATGCCCTTTCTCCAAAGACTCCTTAACATAACTCCGCATGGCGGTATGTTCAGGCACAGACAGGTTGAAAAGTCGGCCCTTAGGAAACTTACACCTGGAATCAAGTCAATCGCACAATCACAGTCCCTATGCGGTGGAAGGGAACTGGACTTGGGCTCATCGAATACATCCTGAAAATCAGACAAAAACTCTGGAATTTCAGAAGAGGAAGAAGAGGAGATTGGCATCAAAGGAACGTCATTATGAACCCCATGACATCCCCAACTAGTCACAGACATAGACTTCCAATCCAACACAGGATTATGTACCTGCAACCATGGAAAACCCAGCACGATAGCATCATGCAAATTATGCAACACCAGAAATTGACAATCTTCCTGATGGGCTGGCGCCATGCACATGGTCACCTGTGTCCAGAACTGGGGCTTATTTTTAGCCAAAGGTGTAGCATCAATGCCCCTTAAAGGAATAGGGTTCTGCAAAGACTGCAAGGGAAAACCACAATGCCTGGCAAACTCAAAGTCCATTAAGTTCAAGGCGGCGCCTGAATCCACAAACACCATGACAGAAAATGATGACAATGAGCAGATCAAGGACACAGATAACAGAAATTTAGGTTGTACAGTACTGATGGTAAATGAACTAGCGATCCTCTTTGTACACATAGGGCAGACTGAAATGACATGAGAAGCATCGCCACAATAAAAACACAACCTATTCTGACATCTGAATCCTTGTCGTTCCGTTCTAGACAGAATCCTATCACACTGCATTGGCTCAGGCATCTGCTCTGAGGACAACGACACAGCGTGCACAGTTCTGCGCTCCCGCAAGCGCCGATCAATCTGAATGGCCAGAGACATAGAATCACTCAGACCGAAAGGCGTGGGAAACCCCACCATAACATCTTTAGCGGATTCAGAAAGACCCTTTCTGAAAATTGCCGCCAAAGCATCATCATTCCATTTAGTCAACACAGACCATTTTCTAAATTTCTGACAATACAATTCTGCCGCTTCTTGACCCTGAGACAGGGCCAACAAGGTCTTCTCCGCTTGATCCACAGAATTTGGTTCATCATATAATAATCCTAAAGCCTGAAAAAAGGCGTCTACATTAAGCAGGGAAAATGCCCAATCCTGAGGATCGCCACGCAGCAGGGAGATGACAATTTTAACCTGCTGAATGGAATCACCAGAGGATCGAGGTCTTAGAGCAAAAAACAGTTTATAGTTGTTTTTAAAACTCAAAAATTTGGACCTGTCCCCAAAAAACAAATCAGGAGTAGGAATCTTAGGCTCTAAAACTGGAGTCTGAACAATATAATCAGAAATACCCTGTACCCTAGCAGCAAGCTGGTCTACACGAGAAGCTAATCCCTGAACATCCATGCTAGCACAAGACTCCTCAGCCACCCAGAGAAAAAGAGGGAAGAAAAGACAAAGCAAGCTACAGAAAAAAAAATGGCTCAACACCTTTCATCCCTTCTTCTGAGATGCATTTAACTCATTGTTGGCCAGTTGTACTGTTATGATCCGGTGACCTTGGAGCAGCATGAGACTTTCTCAGGAGTAGGTGGAATCTGTACTGACCGCAAACCCTAAACTGACACCGCAACTAGAAGTAGCCGTGGGGTGTACCTAACACTTCCTAGACACCTCGACACAGCCGGAGGACTAAATACCCCTATAGATGGAAATGGGAATTCTATCTTGCCTCAGAGCAGAACCCCAAAGGATAGGCAGCCCCCCACAAATATTGACTGTGAGTATTAGAGGGAAGACACACGCAGGCAGAAATCAGGATTTAGCAAAAGAGGCCACGCTAGCTAAATAGGAAAGGATAGGACAGAATACTAAGCGGTCAGTATTAAAACCCTAAAAATATCAACAGCAGATAGTACAAAAATTCCACCATCTAACTAAAGACATGGAATGTATATCTGCATCTCCTGAGAATCCAACTTGACTGAAAAAATCCAAACACAGTCTAAAGGTACTTTCACACTAAGCGACGCTGCAGCAATACAGACAACGATGCCGATCGCTGCAGCATCGCTGTGTGGTCGCTGGAGAGCTGTCACACAGACCGCTCTCCAGCGACCAACGATGCCGAAGTCCCCTGGTAACCAGGGTAAACATTGGGTTGCTAAGCGCAGGGCCGCGCTTAGTAACCCGATGTTTACCCTGGTTACCAGTGTAAAATGTAAAAAAACAAACAGTACATACTCACATTCGCGTCCCCCGGAGTCCGCTTCCCTGCACTGACTGAGTGCCGGCCCTAACAGCAGAGCGGTGACGTCACCGCTCTACTCTGCTTTTACTTTATGGCCGGCACTCAGTCAGTGCGGGAAGCGGATGGCGGGGGACGTGTGACAGACAGCAGAAGGTGAGTATGTACTGTTTGCTTTTTTTACTTTTACGATGGTAACCAGGGTAAACATCGGGTTACTAAGCGCAGCCCTGCGCTTAGTAACCCGATATTTACCCTGGTTACCATTGTAAAACATCGCTGGCATCGTTGCTTTTACTGTCAAACACAACGATACACGGCGATCTGACGACCAAATAAAGTTCTGAACTTTCCTAAACTACCAGCGATATCACAGCAGGATCCTGATCGCTGCTGCCTGTCAAACTCAACGATATCGCTAGCCAGGACTCTGCAACGTCACGGATCGCTAGCGATATCGTTTAGTGTAAAGGTACCTTAAGCTGGACAAGAAAAAACAATGAATAGCACTGAATTGTAAAGCACACAGCACGTGTGCTGTAGAAACAAAACCAGACACTTATCTTTGCTGATTTGGCAGCAGGGCAGGAGGAACCAGACAGAGATGCAAAACCTCCAAGAACAATGGACAACTGGCAAGGGCTAATGAATCCTGCACACCTAAATACCCCAGTCAGAGCTGCAATCAGCAGGGACACCTGCCCAGGATTGCAACCCAGGGACAACTGTATTACCACCAACAACCACCGGAGGGAACCCAAGAGCAGAATTCACAACAGTACCGCTCATTAAAGTAATGAATATGGACGCATAGGGGTGGAGCGCATATTCATTACTTTAATGAGTGGTACCATGTGACCTCTGAACACAGGAACAAGCTGCCGGCACCAGAGATCATCGGAGAAGCAGGGACCGCACCAGGAGGGGGTGAGTATGACAGGGGAGGGTGAGCCATGCGATATTCACCTGTCCCCATTCCATCACCAGGCTCTGTCTTCCACGTCCTCTGGCTGTGACGTTCAGGTCAGAGGGCGCGTTTGGTGTGCGCACCGCCCTCTGTCTGAACAGTCACTGCAGAGACCCAGAAGACACAGCGGCACGCGGCAGTGGAACGGGGACAGGTGAATATTGGAGCGCCCGCCAGGGCCTAGGGGTACTCGGTACCGGGTGCGGTCGTCATTAAAGGGGTGGTCATGGTGGCACCGACCCGGTCCGTGGTCCTGGGCATCCAAATTAAAGGGAAGGTCTTTAAAGGGGTTTTTAGGAATAAGAATGTTCGTGATGCCACCTGTGGTAGTCGGTCAGGGATGACCGACGCTGCTTAAAGGGGTCCACTGGGGTGATGTTATGGCAAAACCAATAAGGGGCACCTTAAGAGGTGCCAACTATTTATAGGGAAAAGTTTCAGGCTATGCACCGTTCATTACCTTACTGTTCATTCTAAACTTTCAATAAACAAAAAACAAAATTTTTAAACCAGGTAACTACTGTAACTATTAACCACAACTATCATCATCTGTTGGTTCTTTTTCTTTATTTTCTCTTTCAGGGCAGGTTTTCAGGTTTGCAACCTCCTGTTTGGGAATAGTGTGCTCTGGGCATCACAACAGGTAACTCAACTGAAAACAGTCCAATAACGGGGGTGTGTGTAGCGTGGGTTTGTACTTTACTGTCAGTGGCTACATCTGTATCAGCATGCTCTCCTGTGCATCTTTTTACATTCAGGGCATAGTATCTGTCACGGCCGCTCCTTCTGCGGCCGTGCCTGCTGACGGGACCACTGCCGCTCTCTCTGCTCATACTTACCTGCCGCGGCATGCTCCCCCTGTCGCTCCTGCTGCCGGGTCCGGCGCCATCCCCGCTCATGCTTACTCGCGGCAGTGCGCTTCTCCTGCGGGCATGCGTCCTCTCCTTCAGTCTTCCCCGCTCCCTGGTTCTTGTCGGGTGCGCGTGCGCACCGCCCACTCCAGCGCTCTTCTGAGCACGCGCACTTCCTCTTTCTGATTTACTGGCGCTCTGTATCTCCTCTTTGTGATCCTGGAGGACCGTGACCCGGACGTTCTTGTGCATGTCATGTATTTAAGGTGATTCCTTCCTCTGCTCCTTGCCTGTCTGTCATTTGTTCTTCTGTGACTCAGGTCCACTCTTGTCTTTGCGCTGCCTGTTCTTAGTCTCTGCTCTGTTCAGTCAGTTCAGCTTCTCTGCCTTTCCCAGGCTTCCTTGCCTCCTCATCCAGTCCAGCCTTCCCAGTGTCCTCTCCATACACTGTCAGTCTGGTGTCTCTGTCCTTTTCCGTTTCCTTGTGTCTTCCCCTTCCCAGTACTCCTTTGGTCTCACCGGACCACAGCTCATACCAAACCATACTCCATCTTACTCCGTTCTGTCCATCCTACACCCAGCTTCTCTATTCAGGACCTCCTACTACCTGTCTCCGGGTTCCAGCTTCTGCGGCAATAGTCTCCCTTGGGCCTGCCCCTAACGCTCCCTGTATAGGGAGTGGTCTACCTGGTCAGCTCACCCTTGGGAGGTTCGTTGTCATGGTTCTGCGGGTCCACTCCAGGAGTTCTGAAAGATCTTACAGTACAGACAGGCCATGGACCCCCGCTGGTACCTCGACTCCTACCCAGAAGGAATTATTGTTCCTTAGAGAGAATTAGTCTAGGATTTTGTCCTTTTTGAAAACCTTGGAATCTCATCTCTCATCCCTACAGGCCTCCAATCCGGAGAGCACCTCACAGTTAGCTAGTCTCCAACATGAGCAGGTCCAACAGCGTGACACTGAAGCTCATATTCTACATTTTATGGCTTCTGTGGATGATCGCCTTCGCGCCCTTCAGACTACCGCTCCTGTCTCTTCTCAGGCCTCGGCTCCTCACCCACCTCCTCATCTAGCCAAACCTCCTCGCTATAGTGGTGATCCAAAATTGTGTAGAGGGTTTTTAAATCAATGCCAGCTTCACTTCGAGTTACTTCCTATGCAGTATCCCACTGACTGTTCTAAAGTGGCTTTTGTAATCTCTCACTTAGAGGGTGAGGCTTTAGCGTGGGTTAATCCTCTCTGGGAGCGGGATGATCCCCTTGTTTCTCAACTCTCTACCTTCTTCGATACTTTTCACAACGTATTCGATGAACCGGCCTCTACCACTGAGTCTCTGTTTAACCTTCATCAAGGCACACTTTCGGTGGGCCAATACGCCATCCTGTTTCGCACCCTTTCATCCGAATTAGGGTGGAATAATGAGGCTTTGGTGGGAGCCTTCTGGTGGGGGCTTTCTCCTCGAATTAAGGATGAGTTGGCAGATCGTGATACCCGGACTTCCTTGGAGTATCTAATTTCGTTAGTAACCCGCATTGACTTGCGTTTTCAAGAACGTTCTTGAGAAACCGGTAGAGAGAGGAGATTTCTTCAATTTTCTCCAGTTTCTCCTAGTTTTTCCCATCCTCAGTCTGAGTCTTCTTCTGCTAATTCTGCCCCATAACCTATGCAGGTTGATCGTCTTAAGCCCGTGGAGCAGCGTCGGAAAGAGAGACTCACTCAAGGTCTCTGTTTCTATTGTGGTAGTGCATCTCATTCCTTGCGTTCCTGTCCTTTGAGACCAGGAAACGCCTCCACCTAGGACAGGTAAGAGAGGTCTCCCTAGGTATCTCTGAACCCTCTCAATCCCTCACTCTTTCTGTTCTTTTGCATCTGGGTAATAAGCGTTTCTCTGACTTTGCTTATATAGATTCCGGGGCAGCCGGGAACTTTATTCAACTTGAGGCGGTTAGGAAATTGCGGATTCCAGTCAGATTCTTGAAGACTCCTCGACAGATTGCATCGATCAATGGCCAACCTCTGCTGGAGTCCGTTACGTTGGTAACCGAATAATTGGAACTCCAAATTGGAATCCTGCATCGTGAGAAGTTCATCTTCTATGTGCTGCCTTCTTTATCCCACACGTTTCTTCTTGGACTTCCTTGGTTGAGGACTCACGAGCCTTGTATTGACTGGCGGTCTGGTGAAATCCTGCATTGGGGACTCTTCTGCCAGAGTAACTGCCTTTGTCCTGTTTTGCCAAGAAAACTTTCTCATCCAATTTCAGTGTTTTCGATAAGAAAGAGGCAGAGACTTTACCTCCACATCGACCCTACAATTGTCCAATTGATCTAGTTCCGGGCTCTACTGCTCCCCGAGGGCGAATCTACCCATTGTCTCAAACCAAGACTCAAGCCATGACTGAATACGCCCAGGAGAATATATCCAAGGGTTTTATTCGCAAATCCTCCTCCCCTGCAGGTGCGGGTTTTTTCTTTGTTAAGAAGAAGGATGGGACCCTTCGTCCTTGTATAGACTACCGTGGCCTCAACAATCTCACGATCAAGAACAAGTACCCGCTACCACTCATCCCTGAGTTGTTTGATCGCCTGAGAGGAGCCCCAATTTTCACGAAATTGGATCTTTGCGGAGCTGACAACCTAGTCCGTATTCGTTCTGGAGACGAATGGAAAACCGCTTTTAACACCTGGGATGGTCACTATGAGTAGTCATGCCTTTCGGCTTGTGTAACACTCCAGCGGTATTCCAGGAGTTTGTGAATTATGTTTTCTGAGATCTTCTCTACTTCTGTGTGTTGGTATATTTAGACGACATTCTGGTGTTCTCCTCAGATCTTGCTTCCCACAGAAGGGATGTCCGCCAAGTGCTGTCTCGTCTTAGAGAGAACAGTCTTTATGCCAAACTTGAGAAGTGCGTTTTTGAGCAGTCTTCGCTACCATTTCTTGGCTACATCATTTCTGACTCTGGCTTGCAAATGGACCCGGAAAAAGTGTCTGCTGTGCTTAACTGGCCACGTCCTCAGGGAATGAAAGCTATTCAACGCTTCCTCGGGTTCGCAAATTACTACCAGCAGTTCATCCCACATTTCTCCACTCTGGTCGCCTCAATTTCTGCTTTGACTCGCAAGGGGTCCAACCTTCACATCTGGTTTTCCGAGGCTGAAGATGCTTTTCACTCTCTGAAACAAGCCTTTACTTCCTCTCCTGTACTCCGTCGGCCCGAGGTCAACAAGCCCTTCATTCTTGAGGTAGACGCTTCTGCCATTGGTGCTGGTGCGGTACTTTCCCAAAGATCCTCTTCTGGACAACTGGCTACCTGTGGTTTCTTTTCCAAGATCTTCACCGTCTCAAAGAGGAATTATGCCATTGGTGACAAGGAACTATTGGCCATAAAATTGGTGCTGGAGGAATGGCGTTATCTATTGGAGGGAGCTGTTCATCCTTTCAAGATCTTTACCGATCATAAGAATCTGGAATATATCCGCACGGCGCAAAGATTGAATCCTCGACAAGCCAGATGGTCGTTATTCTTTGCCCACTTTGACTTTGAGTTACATTTTCGTCCTGGAGACAAGAACGTCAAAGCCGATGCTTTGTCCAGGTCATTTCTTGCATCCGATGTTGAAGAGGAACCTGCACATATCATGGATCCCAGCAAAATTATTCTTGTGGCTCCGGTCAGCATGTCTTCCTTACCTCCAGGTAAAACCTTTGTCCAGGTGAACGAGAGGCCACGAGTTCTATTTTGGGGCCATGCCTCAAAACTGGCAGGCCATGTAGGATACAAGAAGACATTCGCTCTCATCACGCGTCACTATTGGTGGCCGTCTCTTCTTCCGGATGTTCAAAGTTTTGTCGCCTCATGTCCTTCCTGTGCAAGGAACAACATCCCCAAACATTTGCCCTCCGGTCGCCTACATCCGCTTCCAGTTGCTTCGGCTCCCTGGCAGCATATCGCTAAGGATTTTCTTACCGACTTTCTTCGGTTTTCAGGTCATACGGTAATTTCTGTAGTCGTGGGTCGATTCTCCAAGAAGGCTCATTTCGTTCCTTTGATAGGATTACCTTCCGCTCCTGAATTGGCGAGAATCTTCGTTGCTCATATCTTCCGGATTCACGGTTTTCCGTTGCACATAGTCTCTTATAGAGGAGTCCAGTTCACCTCTCGTTTTTGGCGAGCTCTATGCAAACTGATGAATGTTACCTTGGATTTCTCTACAGCTTATCATCCTCAGACCAATAGACAAGCAGAGCGCACTAACCAAATTCTGATGACTTATCTCCGTCATTTTTCCAACGGTCATCAAAATGACTGGTCTGATTTGCTTCCATGGGCTGAGTTCGCGTACAATAACCAAATCAATGAGTCTTCTTCCAAATCTCCCTTCTTCGTCGTTTATGGGCAACATCCTGGTATCCCTTTACCGGTACTTCCTGTCTCGGGTGTGCCAGCGGCTGATCTTCTGTCCGAGGTGTTCTACAGGGTCTGGCAGGAGACCAAAATCGCTTTGGAATGGGCACAGGCCAGGATTAAGAGACATGCCGATAAAAGACGTTTGGATCCTCCCTTTTACCAGCCAGGTGATAAGGTGTGGTTGTCCTCCAGGTTTATTCGTTTAAAGATTCCATCGTATAAATTGGGTCCATGGTACGTAGGTCCTTTCAAGGTTTTGTCTCGTATCAATGATATTGCTTACAGACTGAAATTGCCCGCTTCTCTTCGCATACCTAACTCTTTTCACGTTTCACTTTTGAAACCAGTCATCTTCAATCAGTTCCATGTTTCTCCTGCTCAAACTCCGTTACCTGTCTCCGACCCGGATGTCTTTGAGGTTAAAGACATTCTTGCCATGAAAAAGTCTTGAGGTAAAACTCTCTTTTTGGTTGATTGGAAGGGTTTTGGCCCCGAGGAGAGGTCTTGGGAGCCTCGTGAGAACATACAAGCTCCTCAGATTTTATTCAGGTTTCTGTCTGGTCTTAGAAAGGAGGGGAGTAAGACGAGGGGTACTGTCATGGCCGCTCCTTCTGCGGCCGTGCCTGCTGCCGGGACCACCGCCGCTCTCTCCGCTCATACTTACCTGCCGCGGAGCGCTCCCCCTGTCGCTCCTGCTGCCGGGTCCGCCGTCATTCCTGCTCATACTTACCAGCGGCGGCGCGCTTCTCCTGCAGGCGCGCGTCCTCTTCTTCAGTCTTCTCCGTTCCCTGGTTCTCGTCGGGTGGGCGTGCGCACCGCCCACTCCAGCGCTCCTCTGAGCACGCGCACTTCCTCTTTCTGATTTACTGGTGCTCTGTGTCTCCTCTTTGTGATCCTGGAGGACCGTGACCCGGTAGTCCTTCTGCACGCCATGTATTTAAGGTGATTCCTTCCTCTGCTCCTTGCCTGTCTGTCATTTGTTCTTCTGTGACTCAGGTCCACTTTTGTCTTTGCGCTGACTGTTCTTAGTCTATGCTTTGTTCAGTCAGTTCAGCTTCTCTGCCTTTCCCAGGCTTCCTTGCCTCCTCATCCAGTCCAGCCTTCCCAGTGTCCTCTCCGTACCCTGTCAGTCTGGTGTCTCTGTCCTTTTCCGTTTCCTTGTGTCTTCCCCTTCCCAGTACTCCTTTGGTCTCACTGGAACACAGCTCATACCAAACCATACTCCATCTTACTCCGTTCTGTCCATCCTATGCCCAGCTTCTCTATTCAGTACCTCCTACTACCTGTCTTTGGGTTCCAGCTTCTGCGGAAATAGTCTCCCTTGGGCCTGCCCCTAACGCTCCCTGTGTAGTGGGTGGTCTACCTGGTCAGCTCACCCTTGGGAGGTTCGTTGTCGTGGTTCTGCGGGTCCACTCCAGAAGTTCCGAAAGATCTTACAGTATCTCCTTTCACCATTGTGCCGGGTGAATGTCACTTTGACTCCAGGATAAAGGTCACGAGTGTCCCTTTAAGAGATGCGATTCAACAGTTGACAAAAAGTTCTGAAGGCTCTCCATGCTCTCTAATGGATCCCCTTCCTCTATCCAGGTTAAAGGTGACCACAGTTCCTTGTCTGGTCGGACCTCGATCCCCGGGTCTGGCTTTGCGGGTCCGGGCTTTGGCTAGCATATTGCGCTCCTCCATAGCCTCCAACTTGGCCCTCTGCCCTTGCTGCTCTGCCTTTAAGTTTTGGATCTGCCGCCAACAGTAATCCTCTTTCTCTACCATCTACATGATTTGCCCCTGCTTGGGCCTCCTCTGGGAATCCCATAAGATCTGTCTTTGGGTGCCTCCAGTATATGGCTTCCTCCTACCTGCAAGCCCCCAGGGAAAAGGGTTAAGGTACCAGCGGGTCTGTCAGTAAACCCCCCAGGTCTGTCATGCGGTCCCAGGCCACTGCTGCTACTACCTGGCCAGGCGTTAGAGTTGGCGGAGATTTTAAGGGTCCAACCAGGGTCTCCTCAGCTACCGGGGCAGTTTCCATACCTGCTTTTCCGGTGCCGGTCTCCTTTTCTGCCTCCGCTGGGGTCAAGGGTGCGGGTTCTAGGTCTTTCATGGCACCACCATCCTCTTCAGCAGTGCCTCTCTCTCTGGCTCTGCTGGGGCTGTGAACGCTGGTGGTGAGGTCTGGTGCTGTGCGGTCATCATCCTTTTCAGCAGGGACTCTTTCCATGCAGTCACCGCTGCCAGCTGGGTCCGTAGGAGTTGTCAGGCCAGCTCCTCCATCTCTGCGCCGAGGAGCTCCGGATCCAATACTCTCATCTGATCCGGGGTTTCTTCTGGCCAACCGGGGACATCTACTCCTCCTTCCATCTGCTTCTGTGGCTCCTCACCACCACTCGACATTGCATCAACCGGGTAGCGTGCAGCCATATACATGGGTGGTTCTTGTTCCACTTTCCCGCTGGCCATCTCCAGGGGCGGATCCGTCCTCTTGATGGACATGTTCTTTTTACATTAAAGTCTCTGCTGTGGGCGGGTCCAGCTTTCGTGCCCATCCACAGGCTCCACCCATGACAGCACATCTTTTCTGTTCCTTATCCACCTCGTGGTGCAACAATGGTGGCCATTTAAACAAGTCAGCATAGTCCATGGCACATAGGACCCGATTTTTTGGGTCGATCCATCCTGTTCGTGATGCCAAGTTTTGGAGTGCCCGCCAGGGCCTAGGGGTACTCGGTACCAGGTCCCGTCGTCATTAAGGGGATGGTCAAGGTAGCAGTGACCCGGTCCATGGCCCTGGGTGTCCAAATTAAAGGGAAGGTCTTTAAAGGGGTTTTTAGGAATACGAATGTTCGTGACGCCACCTGTGGTATTCGGTCATGGATGACCGACGCTGCTTAAAGGGGTTTACTTGGGTGATGTTATGGCAGCAGGGATGGTATGGCTTCCCACAGGTGAAACTGGGTCCCCAGGGCTTCTGGTGTAGTAGATAAAGATGGTGCAGTAAGAAACAAAGGACACAAGGTTGCACTCTCTTTACCTCTTTTGGTGTATGGCAGCCACAGTCCAGAGCACCGGATCACAGGTATTGGTATGGTCCGGCCGGCTTGGAAGCAAATCAGGAATCACCCTAACCACATGGGATTGAAAGCCTTCCCTTCTGCGCTGTGTTGTAGTCACTTGCTGCCTTAGGCCTCACACAAGGTCCTCATGTTCTCTCTGTCCCCTTTGTTGGTAGGACACTACCCACATGGCAGGTAACTCAAGCCTTTTTACAGGGTCTCTCAGGATGACTCCAGGCTCTACCTGTTACTGTGCCTTCGGGTGTTAATGGTGGACAGGCGACCTGCAATCTGCTGTCCGCCGGTTTCTGCCGTGGGGCATAGAGTTACCCCCACAACCTCGGTCTTCTGGCTACCGGAATTCTGAGCTTCAGGGTGGAGGAAGTTCAGTCGCAGCTTCCCTCCAGCTCTTTACTCTCCTTTGCTTCTCTTCCCTGTCAATCTCCTACAGACTGCTCTGTTCTCTGTCCTTCCAGGAGCTGCAGATCCACGGGTCTGCACGGCTCCAGCTTTCCTTTCTCAGACTCTCTCTGTCTGCTTCCACTCTGCTCTGTCCCTCTGACAGAGTCCTCTCACATTCTAACTAACTCCTCCCCCAGGTCAGAATATATATATCTAGGGATGCTCCCCTGAAACCGGGTTCAGAGCTCCCCCTTCTGGTCTGGAGTCAGAATAGTGTTGTATGTGCTGAATACCTGTTAAAGTGATCCTTCCCCGCTTCCAAGCATGGCATCACTCTCCCCGTGAGGAAAGCAACACCACTGTAACAACCGGTTACCTGGGGTGTTACAACATCGCAAGTGGCAGTGTCCTGAGCCAGTGGCAACTGCCGCACCTGGCCCCCATAGCGTGCCGGTGTCCCCACCTGCTCAGGACAACGGCACCAGTGATGAGAGGTGAGTATGTCAATTTTTTTTTTAAATCGCAGCAGTAGCAGCAGCATATGGGTCATATTATACTATGGAGCATCTTATGGGGCCATCAGCCTTTGTGCAGCATATGGGGCATATTATTCTATGGAGCATCTTATGGGGCCATCAACTTTTGTGTAGCATTATACAGTATAGGGCATAATATTCTATGGAGCATCTTATGGGGCCATCAACCTTTATGCAGCATTATATGGGACATAATATTCTATTGAGCATCTTATGGTGCCATCAACCTTTGTGCAGCATTATATGGGGCAAAATATTCTATTGAGCATCTTATGGGGCCATCAACCTTTATTCAGCATTATATGGGGCATATATTGTATGCAGCATCTTATGGGGCCCATCATGAACTTTATGGAGCATTATATGGGGTTCATGATTCAATATGGATATTCAAAAACACTTAACCTACTGATGTCTCAATCAATTTTACTTTTATTGGTATCTATTTTTATTTTTGACATGTACCAGTAGCTGCTGCATTTCCCACCCTAGGCTTATACTCAAGTTAATAAGTTTTCACAGTTTTTTTATGGCAAAATTAGGGGTCTCGGCTTATACCTCGGCTCGGCTTATATTCAAGTATGCATGGTAAATGTTTCAGATCACCAAACAAATGTAAATATTAGACAAAGATAACACAAATAATCACAGAATGCAGTTTATAAATGAATGTCTTAATTATTAAGGGAAAAAGAAATCCAAACCTAAAGGGCTTTGTCTGAAAAAGTGATTGCGCCCCAATCGTTCCCACTTTAAAACATAAATTAATTGTGGTTTATCACATCTTTTGAAAAGGGATGCATAGGGAGATCTTAGAAAAAACATTGAGGTCGTAAGCATGGTGACATGGTATTTTTTAAACTTTTTTTTTAAGATAGTATGAAAGTTTTACAGTTGACTTACATTTTTCATTTGGCTTTGACACCTAAACAATGTCAGCGTATTGTCTTTGGATTTTGTAGCTGCACCTGATGAGGATATCTGCTATATCTCTATCAATATGGACCACTCGCAGACAGGTTGGTATTGTACCCTCTATTCCAAAACTGCTGTCTATTGTTGACATTTATTCCAGTGCCGATTCTCGGGACACGTTCAGTAGCTTCTTTTGAAAGAGATTCCATACACAGGAGATTATAGGCTATTGTCAAGGTGGAACCAGGAAAATAGTCTTCCAGTCCGGCTATATGAACTTTGTGATGGTGAGGAACAGCGTGCTCTCGTCTGCTCGATACTCAATTGAGCATCGGGGTGCTCGGGTGTGATCGGTAGTCAATCGAGTATCACTGGTGCTCAAGTGGCATGATAGAGTCCCCTCCCATCATATTTGGCACCTGCTAGACAGTCAAGGAACATGCTGGAATTCCCTGCCATGCATGGTAATGCTGTAGCCATGTTGGCTACTGGCACTACTGTGATTGGCTGGCCGCATCACCTCACGGGGTGTTATAGAAGAATCCGTGATGCGATGCTTGGCACAGTGTGTTCAGGAACAGTTCAGAGAGAGGGAGAGCATAGTTTAGAGCATGAATATAGTAAGGGTTTAATAATATTGCTATATAAGTATTTACATACTGCTTTTGCAGTGGTAAAGTAATAGTCCTTTTCTGGGCTTAGTTATTTTCTTTTCTGTAGTAAAACTGCTGTTACCTTCTTTCAGTGGAGGGAAAGTTTAGGAGGATTAAAGGCATCAAGGCAGGGTTTAATATTACTATTGCAGTATTAGTATACCACCACTGCTGCTACACCGTTAAAACAACAGTCCTTGTCAATGCTAAATACTTTTTTTCCCCTATTAATACTGTAAAAATTGGAGGTACATGTACCTAATTTAAAATGAGCAAGGGCTGCGGTAAGGGACGGGGAAGAGGACGTGCTGCTGGGGGTGCACGCAAAGACTAAAGCCGTGGGCCAGGTAAAAAAGTGACTGCTGCAGGAACACAACAAACATGTTTATCCTCGAGACCTGGCTTCCTATTCCACTTTTCATGGGGGGGCAGAATACCACTCTTGATGCCAGAATAGTGTGAACAGGTGGTCAGTTGGATGGCCCATATTGCTTCCAGTATGTTTCCAAGCACTACCCTGTCTTCCACATGGTCCAGTCTCACCAGCCAAGATTCTGCACCACATAATCCTCACCCTGATCCTTCCTCCCACCATGGTGATTCCCAGGAGACAAGTGATCCCACACTTGGACACTCCGAGGAGTTTTTTTACATTCCATTTATTGTTTCTGGCCTCTTGCCTTCCACATTTCAAAAGGAACTGGAGGAGCTTGTGTGTGAGATGGCCAAATATTTGAGCTGCCATGGTCAGTAGAAGAAGATGGTAGTGTTTCAAGAGGTAGATGATGATGAGACACAGGTGATGTTGTTAACTCAACAAGTCAGGAGGACCAGAGTGTGGAAGAGGAAGACGAGGTGGTGGACGATGAAGTCACTGATCCAAACTAGGAAAGTGCCATGCACAGCACCACAACAGGCAGGAAGAGTAAGTGGGGTGGCCACAGGGAGAAGGCGTGCAACTGTTCCCCAGAGCATCCACACACAGTAAGCTCCCAGGCCAAGACCACTAGTTTTTTAAAGAAACTAGTGGCCATTTGCAACCTGTACCATACCAAGATCAGCAGGGGCCTGACCACTACCAGCTTGACCATCACCAAAATGCTCAAGCACATGTCATTAAAGCACCCGACCAGGTGGGCCAAATGCCTGGGTCCACAATCAGTGTCTATGGGTGACACCACTGCCACTTCCCCTGTGCTATGTGCTTGTCAATTCTTTGTCTATGATGCAGGCACACATGCCGCCTGCCCAGCATCTGTAGTTGCATGTTTGCAAGCACCATAAACAACCACGTCCAATTACTTGTCCCGGTGCATCGTTCAGCTGTCTCTATCGCAGACTTTGGAGCGCAAGCGTAAATACCCAGTCACTCACCCACAGGCCCAACAGTATACTGCCACATTTCCAGATCGCTTGCCCTGAAAATTTTGCCGTTTAGACTTGTGGACACTGAAGCTTTCCGCAACCTCATGACGGCAGCCATTCCTCGGTACTCGGTGTCCCAGCCACCAATATTTTTCTCTGTGTGCCGTCCCTGCCTTACACCAGCACACGTCCAATAACATCACCCGTGCCCTAACCAACACAGTTACTGGAAAGGTCCACTTAACGATCGAAACATGGACACGTACTTTCGGTCAGGGACGCTATATTTCCCGAGGATTTCAGGTCCTGGTTCCATCAAGGTTTCATCCACCTCCTACACCAGTTCCTTCATCTCCAAATTTTCCATATCAGTAACAAGCTGGAATCACTGCAGCACCTCTTTGGTGAAGTGTGAACAGGCTCTGCTGAAACTAATTTGTTTAGGTGACAAACAGCACACCGTTGCAGAGTTGTTGCAAGGTTTCACTAAACAGACAGATCTGTGGTTCTTGAGGTTGAACCTACATCTATGCATGGTTGTATGTGATAATGGCTGTAACCTGGTGGTGGCTCTGAAGCTTGGCAAGCTCACACAAGTACCATGCCTGGCTCATGTGCTCAATTTAGTGGTTCAATGGTTCAATGGTAAAACAATCCAGATTTGCCTGAGCTACTTGTGAAGGTACGCCACTTGTGAAACTATTTCGGCAAGTCTGCTACAGATTCTACCGGTCTAGCAGTGCAGTGAGGCAGCAGTGCTTGCAAGTGCCAGCTCACTGACTGGTGTGTGATGTGACCACACACTGGAATGCCACATTAGATGTGTTGGCAAGGCTTTGTGAGCAGCAGAGGGCAGGAGTTAAATACCAGCTACAACATGTCTGTCAGTATTTGGGTCAACCACAGCACACAATAACCAACGAGTGGGCATGGATGTCTGACATTAGTGAGATTCTCCAAAACTTTGAGGAATCAACCAAGATGGTGAGCTGCAATGATGCCATAATCAGTGTAACCATCCTGCTTCTGTGCCTACTGAAATGCTCGCTGCTTACATTTAAATAGGAAGCTTTGCATGTGCACAAAGTGTAGATGGAGGAAGAAAATATGCAAGGTGATGCTATCCAGCCCAGCCTCATCACATCTTCTCAGTGTGAATTGGGGAGGAGGAGTGGGCTGAGAGGGAGGAGTAACAAGCGAAGGTTGCCTGCTCTACAGTGGGTACTACCCACACAAGCTACACCCCGTCTGTTCAGCATGGAAGGGGTGAAGAGGAGGAGGAGAGGGAGTAGGAGGACATGGAGAGTCGTAGTCCTGGTGTGAACAGGGAAGTCTTGCCTGTTGGGAGCCTGGCATACATGGCTGACAATATGTCCTTTTCCCGTGACCCTCACGACTACTGGTTATTCACCCTTCTCAACTCATGCTACAAGGAGAACTTTCCATCTCTTCTTCTTGTTTCGGAGAGAGAGGGCTAGTAAAATAGTGAAATACCAGAAGGCCCTAGGCAAACAATTAGTAGAAAAATTCCCATCCCACAAGGCTGGCGGCAGAGGTCACAGATCCTTGAGCAATCAAAGAGGAGAGATGAGGGCGGCATATAAAGTGCCCAGTACAGTAGCTGTGGGCAAGCTGCTCCATAACATCCTGGCACATTACAAACAGATCTTGTCCCAGTCCACATGTGTTGTGCTGTGAAGTTTGCTTTGCACACACTTGTAAGCCGGAGGCCTCTGCTGCATCCACATCCTGGATCCCAGGATCAGCCGCACACACATCAGCGGGAACTCGGTTTATTTTTAACAAGCTCATCTGTACTGGACAGTTTGAGAAGATCAGTCCAACTTGCAGTTTCGGGAGTAGCACCCTCCAGTTCTTCTTCCATCAACACAGTACATTTCAAGCATTTGCACACATTCAGCTTGGACTGACCCTCCTTTAGCGGCTCCTGTTAGCTCTAGGGATGGGGCGCCCCGTCCGTCCCCACAGCATTCCTGAGATCCACTAAGTTTCCCTCATGCGATTTCCTGTTCGGCTTCCTATGTATGGAAGAGATTAAGGCACACTCCTCAGTGCCTGGTTTGGGCCATATACCCCAGATGTTGTAGGAAGGTCTGCAGGGAATTTGGTACGATCTCATACTGCCAGAACGATATGTACTCCATGTGACTCCAGCAGACTGCACCTTGAACTTGATCTTGACGCGAACTTCACACTTACTCAAATTAAATAAACCTTGAGGTAGTTCCTTGTTTTACTTGACATTCTCCCTCCCGTCCTGGACTGGTCCCAAACATTTAACTACATCATACAGTATACCTATCACTTATACACTAATAAAGGCCACCACTACCTTCCTTGCTCAATCTATCCCTGCTCTGGGTACTAAACCCTAGCATATATATTATCCTAATCACTAATCTATATCCTTTGCTTTCCCTTCCCATGAGCTGAGTGTACCAGACTTACCCTAGGCGTTACCACACAGCAGCATTAGCACTATAACACTGTACATTAGCTGCATTACACTCTACACATTTCACATAACACAATAAAATGCAATAAAACCACACGTAGCGTGTTTATATAAAAACTAGAAAGACAAATAGTGCAATAGTATCTTCTCCAGATTACAAAGAAAAGAAGAAAATGGGAGTTGAAAGTCACAACCCATTTTTTTCGCTTTTAGATAAAAACAGCTGTTGCAGAACCACCAAAACAGACAAACTCGGAGATGGAAGTGGATAAGAAACCTGTGCTGCCGAGTATCCAAAATACAATAGGAGACCAGATGTGGTATAAAACCGCATCCATACCGCATCTAGTCTTCTATTGTATTTTGGATCCTCGGCAGCGTGGGTTTCTTACCCACTGCCATCTCCAAGTCTGAATAAATGTTCAACTAATGCAATTTGTTGTCTTCGGGGCAGTTACACGACAGTCTCTGTCTTGCCCTTACAGACACATATCAGGTCCAACAGAGGAAGGGGAACACTATTAAAGGTCTGGGACTGTTTCACTAGACCCTCCCAGTGCCCATGCCCTGAGGTGCGAGGTTGTCTGCCAAGGCAAGAAAAGTTTTTGAAAATGGTGAAGGAGTACCTAGCTGACTGTACCAACATCCTCTGTGATACCTCTGTGCCATACAACTATTGGGAATCCAAACTGGACACGTGGCATGAACTGTTCCGCTCTGCTTTGGAGGTGCTGGCCTGCCCTCCCATTAGCATTTTGTCATAGTAGGTATTCAGTGCCGCCAAGGCATAATAACTGATAGGTGCATCTGCCTGTCAACTGAAAATACTGACAGGCAGCCATGGCACTTAGTGCATAGGCTTTATGAGTCTAGGAGTCCCACTACCTAACAATTTTACAGAGATGTGTATGAGGCCCTCTTTTATGTCTAATACAGGGTGTATTGGAGACCCTCTTCTTTCTAATTTTTGGCAGTTCTTGCATTGTCCCCATAGGCTTTGTGAGTTTCAGAGTACTTCTTCCATAAATTACACAGGATGTGTCTGACCATGTCACACACACTACATGCTTAAATAACTAGGAAAATGTTAAAATTACTTATACGAGTGACTACCGGTGGGTGTAGTTTTAGGGTACGTTCACACAGGACTTTTTTGCTGCTTTTTTTTGCTGCTTTTTTTTATGCTAATTTTCAGCTGCTTTTTACAGTACCAGTAAAACCTATGAGATTTCAGAAATCTCATGCACACACGTTGGTTTTTTGTTTGATCAGTTTTTTCTGCTTTGCTGCTTTTTTTGGACATAGGGCATGTCACTTCTTTCAGCGTTTTTGCAGCGTTTTTGCAGCGTTTTTTCACCCATTGACTTGAATGGGTGATGAAAAAAACGCTGCAAAAACGTTGAAAAAACGCATGTAGCATTATTTGCTGCGTTTTTTGTGCAGAAAATCATGGCCAGCAGGAAGGGATCTCACAGCCAAGAGCTTAGGGGTGTGGTTAGTGAGGTGTGAAGAGCCATTGTGAGCCATTGTGAGGTGTGAAGAGCCATTGTGAGGTGTCCTGTTTGTGATCTATTGTGAGGGAGTTCCTGGTAGTGAGGTGTGAAGAGCCATTGTGAGCCATTGTGAGGTGTGAAGAGCCATTGTGAGGTGTCCTGATTGTGATCTATTGTGAGGGAGTTCCTGTAAGTGAGGTGTGAAGAGCCATTGTGAGCCATTGTGAGGTGTGAAGAGCCATTGTGAGGTGTCCTGATTGTGATCTATTGTGAGGGAGTTCCTGGTAGTAAGGTGTGAAGAGCCATTGCGAGGTGTCCTAGCAGCTGAAAATTGGCATAAAAAAAGCAGCAAAAATCTGCAGCAAAAAAGTCCTGTGTGAACGTACCCAAAAAACGCACCAAAAACGCACCAAAAAAACGCACCTAAATTAGCATAAAAAAAGCAGCAAAAAAAGCAGCAAAAAAGTCCTGTGTGAACGTACCCTTATTTCCCCTTCTACTATGTCATCTACTGTAGTCATAGGCGACATTGAATTGAGAGATGAAGTGAGAGATGGCCTGGATATTAAAGGGTGGAGGAGGCTTTTTTTCTCTTGCCTTTTATACAAGTCTTCATACAGGAAAGAATGCTTCCTAACATTTTTTCCTGTAAAATCAATTTTATCTTTGATTTTGTATGTTTTATTGTCAACCCATAAAAGTGGAGTAATACTCTGACAACATTGTTCCCAGCAGTGACCTAGTAGTCAGAGATGCATCCAGGTGTCTTCCCCATGCTGTTCCCATTCAATTTGAGTTCTGTTTTCATCTATTTCAGTGATTTTCCTGTCCCCCTCCAGCCCCCTGGGTAGGGTCTTCTGGAAAAATGCTTGAGTTTCACATTGACTTCCATTATACTCGTTACTCGAGTCAAGCCCATCCGAGTGTCCAACCTGCTCGATTTGAGTACTGAGCCCTCGAACATTTTAGTGCTTGATCATCACTACTGTGTGTCAACAAAAGGATGCTGGTGTTGATGCTGGAGTCATAGAAAACATATGAGAGCTCACAGTTTAGAAAGTATCTCTTTTTTATTCTCTTTTTTTCCAACCTTAAGAACCTCTCAGGAATGAGAGGAACATTGAGCAAAAAGATTTGAAGGACTCTGGTCCAGCAGCCATGTTAGTAGTTTGTTGCTATTAGAACAGTGTCCAACAATCTCGTCCTTCCTGTGGGTAGTCCCATGTTTTTTTCTGTTTAGTAGACTTAGAATGACCTTATTATGCCACCACAATGAAAAAGTTTATCTGTTTCCTAATACTATTCCTGTATATGTTGGCCTCTCCATGCTTCGCTACCCGTGCACCAGACTAGTCACTGTAGGGCCATCAATTCAGGTTGGAAAGTCTATTCAAGCCTCAGTTTTGTCCTATATAGTTATTAATTTCCATGTTCTTTACTTTTTCTAGCCTCATCCACATCGGCCAGCAAAAAAGTGAGTATGATCTACATGTATACAATGTGGAAAGTTTTAGATTTGAGAACATTGCAGTAGAGGTATCAAAGGTGTCTACTGGGTGGAAAAATGTAGTTTTTGTTGCATAGTTTGGTTGCAGAAGAAACTTGTGAGAGTAGATTATATGGGGTAATTCAACTTTTATCTACACAGAATATGAGGTACATGCATCAGCTTCTTAATACAGCATAACAGGAAGTCTAAAGAAACTTTTTACCAGATAGAAAGTGAAACCAAAGTACAACAAGTATATGCATTACATTCAATTAAGCATATAACAATAACAATATTGTCATCTACTGTCAGAAGAGTGTAAACTCCTCCTGCACACAAATAAGTCTTTATCTGTTGAATATCTGCCAACACCCTTTCTCAACAGTAAAGACTTATTCAGTTAAGCCTAATATCTTCATCAGTCTCTGATGTCTTTCATCATTCAATGCCTTTGTGAAAATATCACTGTCATATCTTCAGTTGGGCAGCACTCTAAATTTAGGATTCCTTGTTCCTGGTGATCTCTCAAGAAGTGAAACTTTACATCAATGTGTTTAGTTCTTGCATTGACACTTCCAATCTGTGCAAGAACCAGACATCCTTGATTGTCCTCATACATCTTTGTTGGTCCCAATTGTTGTTGTCCTAAGTCTGTTAGCAGTTGTCTTAACCATAGAACGTCTTGACTGGCATGTGCTGCGGCGACATATTCTGCTTCTGTCGACAACAGTGTTGCTATAGATTGTTTCTTACTAGTCCAACTAATTGGTCCACCTGAGAGCAAGAAAAGATAGCCACTGGTAGATTTCCTGTCAATTGGATCTCTAGACCAGTATCTGCATCAACGTATCTGGTTAAAATGCATTTCTCACTTGCAGGTAGTTTCAGTTTAACACTGCTAGTCCCTTTCAAACAACGGATTACTCTCTTCACTGCATTCCAATCCATTTTTTTTGGCTTTGACACCTTCCTGCTCAAAATTCCTTCTGCTGCTGCAATGTCTGGCCTTGTAACTGCAGCGCCCCAGAGTCCTGGTCGTTGCAGTACTGTGGATCTGCCACTATGGGGAGCCATGGTGCGTTCGATGGCACTGAAGGAGTTCATCTGACCAGGTATCACAGACACCAATATGTTTCACAGCAGGGCCTCCGGGGGGAGCTAAGGGTTCTATTCATTAGGCCACTCCCCACCATAGTGGGTAAACTGGGGGTCAGGCAGGAAGTTAGGAGAGAAAGCTGACTGGATTGAACGAAGCAACACCTTGTGGCAGAGGGTGTTGTGGAGGAAGAGACAGTAGGGTCTCTGTCAGGGGTGGGATCCTGACAGAGGCTTGGCATTAGAAAGAACGTAACGGGACCGTGCCTGCTCAGCATAGCGGCGGTGCCCAAGAAAGGACTAGAAGCGAGATAGATTGTGCTGAGTGAGAAACGAGATCAAGCAAAAAGGAGAATACCAGTAGGGGTCATGCTGTAGGACCGGAGCAACATCCTACTGAGGCGCATTACCGGTGGCCGGAACGCCGAGGGAGTGGAATAGCATACAGCTTCAAGCCATACTCCAAACAGCGGCAGGGCAGTCAGTTTAAGGCGGGCTGTCTACCACATATCACCTATGAAGTCTTGGGGGGCAATTGCGGGAGAGGGGCGTCTCTAGGGTCCCGGAAGAACTCCAGGCCTACCTGACAAACGGGTGCCGTTCCAACCTGAATAACAGGGAGGGATGGAATACGAGAAGAACATCAGTGAATCGAGTTGTGAGGGAACTTAAGAAACAGACACAACAGTTGTGGGGTACTTTCCGTGAGCACAGCAGGGAAGGACTACAACACATAGCGCTAAGAAGGAGGGCACTGATTTCCACCTGTGAGGAGAACTCTGGAAGTGCCATCGGACCGACCGGACTTGCGCAGCCTGGTGAACCGTATTCTGGACTGCGGACTGAGAGATCTCCAGTAAAGAGGTAAAGAGACTGCAACCTGGTGTCCTCGTTATTTACCGCGACCTGCACCCCACAACTGCACCGCTACACCACCGTTACTGCACCATCATCATCACTTATTCTACCGGACGTCCCCCACTGACAGACAGGGCCACGGACCGGGTCTAGCCACCGTGACAACCCCAGGACTGAGACCCAGAGGCCCGGCTCCGGGTACCCCTAGGCCCTGCGGCGGTGTGGGGGCGCTTCAACTTGGCGTCACGAACAGGATCTACTTAAGCCTGAAGAATCAGGTCATGTGTGCCTTGGAACTGTGATTTGTTGTGCTTGAACTGTACTTTATTGCAAAGACTGTGTGCTGCGCCAGTTGCCGCCAAAATCCGCCGCCATTGCAGCGCTGAGGAGAGCGCAGGAGAAGAAGAGGGGCGTGAGGTGGGCGTAGACAAGCTGGAGAGCGCGAACCACAATGGCCGCCCAGTCTAAGTATTTCTGCACGGTGAGGACGTGTCCGTCAGCAGCAGAAATCCGCCTCCTAATCCTTAATGGGGGGCGGAGGCAGAGGAAACGAAACCGCTCACGAAGGAGAGAGCGGGAAAAAGACCAGGAAGTGACCCACGTGGAGGACGCTATGGCCAGCAACTCCGGACCCGACAGTGGGGTTGAAGTGGAAGTCTCTCCCGACTACCCGGATGAGCCCAGCCACCCGTCCTCCGTGGATAACACCAGATTCCTGAGAGCCGAGATGGAGGACTTATATAACCAGCTCCTCCAACTGAATGTGGGAGTCCAGGCTCCGCACCCGGTAGTGCCGGCAGAGGGTTCCCGGACATCGGAGTTCTCACCGGAAGAACCAGCGGGACCTGTTGTGGGAAGTGAACTCGTACCAGTTGGTGAGTCCGCCGATCCTGCCCCGCCAGCCGAGGGTGTGTTAGTGGGTCCCGTAGCGGCACCACCTCTCCCGGGAACCCATAAACTCCAGCGCCTGCTACCATGGGAGGACGCCACGGGCATGGAACACCGTATGCGAGCCCCAATCACCCCTACTCCCTTGCTGTGTGAGGTCCACGCGGAGCGCACGGTGTGCCGCTGGGTGAACCCCGGATCCGATCTTATGGGGTTCCCCGGGGTGGAGACCCAGAAGGGGGAGATGGTACAGGCTCTAAGTTGGGAGGAGTACCGAATCCAGCTAGAACAACGGTGGCGAGAGGAGGAGAAAATACATCAGGCTGGGTGGGAGGCCCACCATCAAAAGGATTTGGCGGTCAAGGACCAGGCCCGTAAGGACCCCACCACTCACCAGGCCCTGCGTAGGCAGGGCATCGTCACCACCTTTAAACTCCGAGGAGGCTGGGGCTTCATTAAAGAACCGGGGCTATATGCGGAGGTCTTTGTTAACCGACGGGATGTCGAGTCGCACCTTAGGGAGGGCCACCCCGATCGGGACCTCTACCCGGGGGACAGCGTTACTTACACCCGGCATTTTGGGGAAAAGGGGTGGTTCGCTCTGAACGTCTACAAGAAAGAGAAACCAGCCCCTGTAGCCAAGGTGTCACCGTGTGACCGATCTGTAACCACCCTGGTCGCCCCCACCCGTCTGATCACAGAACCTGCGATCTGCCGCCTGACCACCGCAACCACCGTAGTGGCCAAGGAGGTGCCTTCTCAAGTAACCGATGTTCCTGATGTACCAGCGCAGAAAGAAGTGGGAACGCAGACCCTCATCACCGCACACGATCTGGTTGTGCAACAGACCCGCACCCATGGGGTGTACCTGGCCGCGGGAGTGAACCTGGAGCCTGAACTGCCTGTATTGCAGGGGTTCACCCGCCAGGTGGCGCCTCGTGGGGGATTCTGAAATTGAATGCTTCAAAAATGTAAATAGTTTTCCCGTTAACTGTTTGTGAACTGTTTGCTAAACCCGCTCAGGGTTAACTCTTTATGGATCCCTTAGTTGACCCGGGATCCCTATTGTTTGCTTTTCCTACCAGTTTTGCACAAGTTTTACAAACTGAGAAATCATGAACAGTGCATGATCCAAACTTTCTTGTAAATAGTTTGCACCTTCTTAAAGGCGCTTTCTACTGGTTTTACTTAAAGACTCTTTGCGAAGATACCGTTCTGGAACCTTTGCTGAGCAAAGACTGGTAGGCTGAGAAGACGAGCTACCTCAGAAAGACTTGATCCCCTCTTAAAGGGGATGTTTGACCTGAACTTGAAAAGTGATACTGTTTTAGAACAGTAATATGATGATGCTCTGGAAGAAATGTAACTGTTTTTGCATAAAGAAAAGTTATGTGTGTTTAATCTGTTTGAAATGTGAAACCTAGATAATGTTCTTTAAAAAGAAAGATGCAGAGAGCCCGTAGGGGAGGAATTAGAGTCCTGCATAGTTGAAAGAAAGGAAGTAATAACGAAGGTGAGGATAGAAGGTAAACCCTGAGTCCCCATAGAAAGTTAATAATGTGTTACTAAGGACAGAAAGTGAACCCGTAGGGGTTAGTGAGTGAGTCCTTATAGGAGCCAAGTAGAGCCGGCTCAGTGTTCTCAAACTGAAAGAAAAGTTATGTTCTATACTGTGTATAGTAGTTGAAAAGGCAGTAGGCCCTGGCTGAACGGGGCGGTCCTGTAATAGAAAGGAGAGGCAGTAGGTCTGGTGCCGTTAGGACAGGCGGTCCTGCAGATTCCAAAGAAGGCGAATGCAAAGTTAAAATACCTTATAATGTGATTATAGGAAGGTCTTTAGCGGATTAAGAGTGTATATCCTTAAAGGCAAAGTTAAATTATTGGTCAATAATGTTTGTACCTAGTAGAATACCCGGTTGGGTAATGAGAGCTAATTGTAGCCTGTTGCTATGATATTTAATTATGTTTGTAACGTTAAAGTGTCCTCACCTCCCATAAAGGGAAGCCTGTTCAAGTATACTTATTGTTTTGCACTCAACGAAAATTGTATGTCTTTTTGCTAACCTGTATCGTTGTTTTCTTCCCAGTCCCGGAGTACTGTGTTTAACCAGGGGGGAGTGCAGCGCCCCAGAGTCCTGGTCGTTGCAGTACTGTGGATCCGCCACTATGGGGAGCCATGGTGCGTTCGATGGCACTGAAGGAGTTCATCTGACCAGGTATCACAGACACCAATATGTTTCACAGCAGGGCCTCCGGGGGGAGCTAAGGGTTCTATTCATTAGGCCACTCCCCACCATAGTGGGTAAACTGGGGGTCAGGCAGGAAGTTAGGAGAGAAAGCTGACTGGATTGAACGAAGCAACACCTTGTGGCAGAGGGTGTTGTGGAGGAAGAGACAGTAGGGTCTCTGTCAGGGGTGAGATCCTGACAGAGGCTTGGCATTAGAAAGAACGTAACGGGACCGTGCCTGCTCAGCATAGCGGCGGTGCCCAAGAAAGGACTAGAAGCGAGATAGATTGTGCTGAGTGAGAAACGAGATCAAGCAAAAAGGAGAATACCAGTAGGGGTCATGCTGTAGGACCGGAGCAACATCCTACTGAGGCGCATTACCGGTGGCCGGAACGCCGAGGGAGTGGAATAGCATACAGCTTCAAGCCATACTCCAAACAGCGGCAGGGCAGTCAGTTTAAGGCGGGCTGTCTACCACATATCACCTATGAAGTCTTGGGGGGCAATTGCGGGAGAGGGGCGTCTCTAGGGTCCCGGAAGAACTCCAGGCCTACCTGACAAACGGGTGCCGTTCCAACCTGAATAACAGGGAGGGATGGAATACGAGAAGAACATCAGTGAATCGAGTTGTGAGGGAACTTAAGAAACAGACACAACAGTTGTGGGGTTCTTTCCGTGAGCACAGCAGGGAAGGACTACAACACATAGCGCTAAGAAGGAAGGCACTGATTTCCACCTGTGAGGAGAACTCTGGAAGTGCCATCGGACCGACCGGACTTGCGCAGCCTGGTGAACCGTATTCTGGACTGCGGACTGAGAGATCTCCAGTAAAGAGGTAAAGAGACTGCAACCTGGTGTCCTCGTTATTTACCGCGACCTGCACCCCACAACTGCACCGCTACACCACCGTTACTGCACCATCATCATCACTTATTCTACCGGACGTCCCCCACTGACAGACAGGGCCACGGACCGGGTCTAGCCACCGTGACAACCCCAGGACTGAGACCCAGAGGCCCGGCTCCGGGTACCCCTAGGCCCTGCGGCGGTGTGGGGGCGCTTCATAACAGTCGCAAGATATAATAATTTTCCCATGGCCTTTCTGTATTGTTCATTACTCAGTAACAGATTATGTTCACTATTTATTTCCTTCAGATAGTTGGTTTCCATTGGAGACTTTACTGGTTTTGTATCTTTCAATCCAAATATTTCGACTATGTCTTGAATCATGTGATTTTAATTAAGAAGTAAACTCCCGTCTTCTCTTTCTATCTGTATTCCTAGGTACTATTTCACATTTCCCAGATCTTTGATCTCAAAGTGTTGATCCAAAGTTTTCACTATCTCAGCTTCATCCCTTTCATTTTTAAAACAAACTAAAATACCGTCCACACATATCAGCACATAGATCCATCTGTCTGTCAGTCTCTTTGTATATAGTGTAAGATTGCTCTTACTGAGTGTATTGGGGGACACTCGCTTGGCACGGGATTCCAGCACATGGGCACGTTTTTTTCAAACAAAACAGTCTATGTGGTTTATTATGGAGTCATAAGCCACAGAAATATGAATAACAAGCACACAGTCTTTACATCAATTTTCACATCTTTGGCTTTAAAGCGCAGTCACTAAACACGCCGAACCTCTGTGTCCAGTTATCATGGGTGACCGCACGCCATACAGTTCATTAATGTCTGTGGAGCACAACAGGCACCAACATAGGACATTACGGTTGCAGCAACTAATTACGCTGGTCCTCTCTTGACCAGTTGCCGTGGGTTACCACACAGTTCATATTACAAGCACCAACAGTCTGAATGGGTACCTGACGGGAGCTCCTGCTCCACCTGCTGACTCCTTGTCAGTCCTCTCTTCTGGGAAAGCTGCCTCACGGGAATCACCCACTTGCCTGTGCGGCATATTCTAGTCAGTCCAGACCCACCGAAGGACGGTAGCTTCCCCAACAGTTTCACTGTGCACTTTTTAGGGATCTGGTCCTACTCCCAGGACCTCCCACGCTGCTCAGGGATCCGGTCCTACTCCCAGGACCTCCCACGCTGCTCAGGGATCCGGTCCTACTCCCAGGACCTCCCATGCTGCTCAGGGATCCGGTCCTACTCCCAGGACAAAAAAAACAAAAGATAGTCAGCTCACCTGAATATCGGCTATTCCACACCTGTTCCTGCACGGAAAAGTTGAGCACTCAGTCCACAGAAAAATCGATGAATCCAGCAGGAATGTAGTAAAATCACTAAATTTATTTCTTCATTTTTTTAAAAAAAGGAAAGGGTTGTATCCTATGGTACACCACTTGTAAATAAGCATAATTTCCTACAGCATTATGCACACATGGCAGCGTTCTTCCGACGCATTTCGATTAACGTCTTAACCATGTTGCATCGCAGGGAGCATCTATCCCTGTGACACATACCTCCCATTATGAAAAAAGACAAGAAAAAGATCACGCCCACATAATAGGAACACTTCCATGTATATAATGATAATAAAGTTGTATTTTTATTGAACTGGCAAAACCCCAACAAACTACATCTGTGTACATGCAGAGAAAAGACACAAAATGCAATTAAAAACACTTAGAAAATGCAAATATGCAACAACATGCCTATGTCATATCCTAATATGAGGAAAACTGACAGCCCACAAAGCATGTGTCCCCCACAATAAAGATATTACAGCAAACTCACAATGGAGATGTTATAGTAAACTAACTGCACATACATAGAAAATAAAAAAAACAAATGACACATCCATGCTAAGTATGTATTGGTGTCAATATTGCAATACCATACACCCCTATAATAAAGTGCATAATTTTTGTGCAGAGATTATTGGTGCTGCAAGACTTCAAACACATGAGAAAAATGCAATAAAAAAGCGTACAAAAAATAATTAATGCAAAAATGAATAAAGAGATATAGAGTATAAATATCTCAACAATAGTACGCAACCAGGACTTGCTGGATGGGAGAGGGAGAGGGGGAACTAGAACAATGCAAGAACCCAAAACTTCAATCTAAAAAAAAAACAAAAAAACCCCCCAGAGCCTATCCCCCACTCTGTCTCCCCACTACACAAGACTTCTCTCCATGATTTTGGACTGTGGGTATACTGGTTTTTTTTTTGGTTTTTTTTGAGATTGAGGTTTTGGGTTCTTGCATTGTTCTAGTTCCCCCTCTCCCTCCCCCATCCAGCAAGTCCTGGTTGCGTACTATTGTTGAGATATTTATACTCTATATCTCTTTATTCATTTTTGCATTAATTATTTTTTGTAAGCTTTTTTATTGCATTTTTTCATGTGTTTGAAGTCTTGCAGCACCAATAATCTCTGCACAAAAATTATGCACTTTATTATAGGGGTGTATGGTATTGCAATATTGACACCAATACATACTTAGCATGGATGTGTCATTTGTTTTTTTGTATTTTCTATGTATGTGCAGTTAGTTTACTATAACATCTCCATTGTGAGTTTGCTGTAATATCTTTATTGTGGGGGACACATGCTTTGTGGGCTGTCAGTTTTCCTTATATTAGGATATGACATAGGCATGTTGTTGCATATTTGCATTTTTTAAGTGTTTTTAATTGCTTTTTGTGTCTTTTCTCTGCATGTACACAGATGTAGTTTGTTGGGGTTTTGCCAGTTCAATAAAAATACAACTTTATTATCATTATATACATGGAAGTGTTCCTATTATGTGGGCGTGATCTTTTTCTTGTCTTTTTTCATATGTAATTACAAGCCCATGGTGAACCTTTCTCTCTTTTGATATATTGTGCGGTGCCCTCCATTTATCTATACATTCCACATACCTCCCATTAACCACAATGCCGGACACTGTCTCACTATCACATCCATGCATACCTATGGCCTCAATATGCCTCCGTGCGTATACTGAGGAGACCATGCAGCGCCCCCTACCTGTTACAGGGGTCACTGCATCACAAAAGACAAGGATCCGCTTTGCTTCTTTGAAAATGTTCATTTATGAGTACTTCTGTGATTTTATCATTCCATGCTTTATTTAGCAGCTAGTTTTAAACCATATATACTTTTCCGTAGCTTGCAAACCATGTTTGGTTCCGTTTTATCATTGAATCCCAGGAGTTGTTCCATGTAAATGTCTTCTGTTAAGTCTCCATTCAGAAATGCTGTCTTTACATCCAGATTGTGATGGTGTGATATGCTATGTGGGTATCATTTTTGTGTATATTTCTATTTTACTTATTTTCATGGTGTTCTCTTGTAGAAGGAGTTATTTTCTAATTGATGAATGGCTGTTGCTGCCATCTGATATCAGCCCTCAGAGTACTGTATTGTTTGCTAATATGCTAATGACATGTTGACCTAGCTTGTTGAAACAATGAGCCCCTGAGACCTTCCCCCTCCTGACCTGTGAATGAGGATGGGGACTTGTAAATATCAGGGAGGTGAGACTCAGATCAGATCCTATGTGGAACCATAATGTGAAGACAGCACATCAGAGAGAAAGAGGAGTATATGGAGTATGCTATCCTCTGTCTGGTGTATTGTTGGACTTTTATCCTGTTACTGAACTGCATTCGTGTTCTGGACCATTTTATCCTTTGTGCGGTGGACCGTATATGGGCCTTTCATATTTTTGCCTAAATAAAGGTCTTGGGATTGTTCACACTACTCTTGCTCTGTTGATTGTGTGATACCGGAGAAGGACCCCGTGACAACTGGTGGCAGCAGTGGGATCAACAGAGTGTAACCTAATGGAGAACCACCCACAGAGTGAGTACATAAATTGGACTGTATCCAGTTTACAGGAGAGAGCCAGAGACCTGGGCCTGAACTACCAGGGACTGACAAAAGAGGCCTTAATTGACCTACTGGTGGGTGCCAGCCCGGCCACGTCCTCCAATATGTCTGAAGGACGAGCACTGGAGACGAGGACTCCCACCCCAAAAAGCCAGTGGGTCGTGTGGTACGAAGAAGAGATGGCAGTTCTGGGCCCAGCCGTCTCTCAGGAGTACAAGGAGGAGGCTGCCCACTGGGTACAGCGGAGACAATAAGCAATAGAGCTTGAAAGAGGGAGTAACACAATGTGGAATGTAAACTCAACAATCTGGGAGCCTGTACGGAACACCCGGATAGAGTTTAAGCCATTTGATGAGGCTTCCGGAGATGTGGAGGGGTTCTTCAAGGACTTTGAGCAGCAGTGTGCTGTGATGGAGGTGCCCCACTCTGGCTGGATGCGTTTGTTAGTGGCACTCCTGAACGGTAGCATGGCGGAGGCTTACCGAACCATTGACTCACAGTTGAATCAGGATTATAACATTGTAAAGCAGACTATCCTGGATTACCATGCTATCACCCCAGACTCATATAGGGCCAAGTTCCGAGACCTCCCATGCACTATGGGGGGATCGTTTAGGATGTATGCACATAAGATGTCCCAGGCATGTTGGAGATGGCTGGAAGCAGAAAACACCTTTACTGTGGAAGATGTTATACAGGCGTTCCTTATAGAACAATTTCTTGTTAAGTGCCCCTCAGAGGTACAGGAATGGGTCCAGGAGCGCATGCCGTGCACCGTGGATAGAGCTGCAGCCCTGGCTGATGAAGCCCTTACTATCCGACGGCAATGGAGGAGGCTTCTGGACAATGAACCACTGCCTTCTCCCGTACCCCATCCCCCTCCAATTATATCTGCCCTTCCACCTAGTCGCAAGCCGATGACAATCACGCCTCACAATCCTGGGCCCCAACAGTTCCGACCATGACCTGGGGATATCACAGAGAGGAGATGTTATGAGTGTGGGCAACCTGGACATTTGCAGTCTGGCTGTCCCTCAAGGATTTGGAGGGAGCCCCACGCAGCCGCACCTTGTCCAGTACATCTTGTGCACTTCATCCCACCTGAGGAAGAGCTACCACCACCCCCACCAGAGTGGACCACCGACTACGGCACCATAGATACCCCTCCTGGAGTGTATGGACTCCGGCCTTTGTCCAGCAGAAATACAGAGCAACAGCATTGCCACCTGCAGGATGTCATAATTGATTGATACAACGTGTCGGGATTTAGAGACACATGGGCATTCCTGACTATGACCCCTGTGTGGTTCGACCCGAGGCAATTCACCAGGGCCAAGTAAAAGAGAAAAATGTTCCAGCTTCTTTGATAAAATGTAAAACTTTAATCCATCATATAAAATAGTAGAGGACACACTCCTGGGACAATGCCATATCACAAGTGAAGAAAGCTACGCATTTCGACCATACGGTCTTTGTCACAGCTGATCTGCTCAGCAGTCCATCCAGTATAAGAAGGACTGACCTACCAATGGAAAGGTAAAGCAAAAAAAAAAAAAAAAGGAGCTCACCTGACCAACAGTACTTTGAATCACAAACACATATAGATCATTGCCAGATATTCTAAAAAATATAAACTATATATATATATATACACATATACAATGGTAAGATACAATAAATCCCATATATACAAAAAAAAAAAAAAGAACATCTAATGAGAAAGAAGTGGAAATCGATGAAAGCTAAAAAACTGAAAGTCAAGAGATTCAGCACCATACAGACACAGAATCAAGACACTCAATAAGAGAAAACAAAGGAAGACCACCTCAGCGTCTTTCATACAAGGCACGTACAAATAAAATTTATGAACCTACATCTTGGGAGGACATATCTCAACTTTCATAAGAAGAGGCCAACAAATGGATAAAGGCTGCAGAAGCAGAAATAAAATCCATGCATGATTCAAAGACATGGACACTGACAGAACTACCAAAAGCAAAAAAGGCTATAGGATGTAAATGGGTTTTTTAATTAAAATACCAAGCAGACGGCACAGCTGATCGATACCAAGCAAGACTTGTAGCTAAAGGCTATTCTCAGAAATATGAATAAAACTATGATGAGACATTTGCTCCAGTTGTCAAACACATCACAATCAGAACTCTGTTTGCAGTTGCAGCAACGAAACATCTGCGTCACGGGGTCCTTCTCCGGTATCACACAATCAACAGAGCAAGAGAAGTGTGAACAATCCTAAGACATTTATTTAGGCAAAAATACGAAAGGTCCATATATGGTCCACCACACAAAGGATAAAATAGTCCAGAATACGAATGCAGTTCAGTAACAGGATAAAAGTCCAACAATCCAGCAGGCAGAGGATAGCATAGTTCATATACTCTTCTTTCTCTCTGACATGCTGTCTTCACATCATGGTTCCACACAGGATCTGATCTGAGCCTCACCTCCCTGATATTTACAAGTCCCCCTCCTCATTCACAGGTCAGGAGGGGGAAGGCCCCTGGCTCATTGTTTCAACAAGCTAGGTCAACATGTCATTAGCATATTAGCAAACAATACAGTACTGTGAGGGCTGATATCAGATGGCAGCAACAGCCATTCATCAATTAGCAAATAACTCCTTCTACAAGAGAACACCATGAAAATAAGTAAAATAGAAATATACACAAAAATGATACCCACATAGCATATCACACCATCACAACCTCTCCCCCCTCATAATAAGTGAGCACGCTATGAGATCTACACAAACCTCTGGCCTGCTCGCTTTAGTCCACATTGCTCAATAGTTTATAGTTCCTTGTACAGTGGCAGGGGTTGCAATAATCATAAGCACTTGTCCATAAATTGACTGGACTGGGCCGTTCACTGATGTTCATTAGCCAAGGTAGCTAGCTGGGCGAGAGAGTCTCTGAACTCTAGAACGTAGGGAATGATAGGCGTTCCGGTATCTGCAATATCTCCCTCCAATTGTTCTTTCAGAAGAGTGAAAGGCCCACGGACCTTCTGCTCCCACAAAATGATTTTGTAACTCCCCAATTTCATTTCCAAGGGGGATATCTGCAGGAAGTCCTCCCATAACTCCAATCCAACACAGTTTTTCTCCAAAACTATAATCCAAACGTACCACAGCTCGCTGTACACATTTGCGAACACCCCCCTGCCAGGACAATGGGAATTCCTGGGCCCTGGTGAATTAAGTACAAAGAAAGAAAAAAAGCCAGCTCACCGATATATGCAAGAAGCACGGAACTTCGTCCTGACTCGACGTGATGCAAATCCAAGTAAAAGAGAAAAATGTTCCAGCTTCTTTGATAAAATGTAAAACTTTAATCCATCATATAAAATAGTAGAGGACACACTCCTGGGACAATGACATATCACAAGTAGTGTTGAGCATTCCGATACTGCAAGTATCGGGTATCGGCCGATACTTGCTGTATCGGAATTCCGATACCGAGATCCGATATTTTTGTGGTATCGGGTATCGGTATCGAAACAACATTAATGTAAAAATGTGTAAAAGAAAGAATTAAAATAAAAAATATTGCTATACTCACCTCTCCGACGCAGCCTGCACCTTACCGAGGGAAGCGGCAGCGTTCTTTGTTTAAAATTCGCGCTTTTCTTTCCTTTACTGAAGTCCCGGCTTGTGATTGGTCGCGTGCCGACCATGTGGCCGGGACGCAACCAATCACAGCAAGCCGTGACGTAATTTCAGGTCCTTCAGGATTTTAAAATTACGTTCCGGCGTTGTGATTGGTTGCGTCGCAGTCACATGGGCAACGCAACCAATCACAGCAAGCCGTGACGTAATTTCAGGTCCTTAAGGATTTTAAAATTACGTCCCGGCTTTGTGATTGGTTGCGTCGCAGTCACATGGGAGACGCAACCAATCACAAGCCGTGACGTCACGGGAGGCTGGACACGCGCGCATTTTAAAATGGGCACGTGTCCAGCCTCCCGTGACGTCCCGGCTTGTGATTGGTTGCGTCGCGATCAACCAATCACAAGCCGGGAGGCTGGACACGCGCGCATTTTAAAATTTTAAAATGCGCGCGTGTCCAGCCTCCCGGCTTGTGATTGGTTGATCGCGACGCAACCAATCACAAGCCGGGACGTCACGGGAGGCTGGACACGCGCCCATTTTAAAATGCGCGCGTGTCCAGCCTCCCGTGACGTCACGGCTTGTGATTGGTTGCGTCTCCCATGTGACTGCGACGCAACCAATCACAAAGCCGGGACGTAATTTTAAAATCCTTAAGGACCTGAAATTACGTCACAGCTTGCTGTGATTGGTTGCGTTGCCCATGTGACTGCGACGCAACCAATCACAACGCCGGAACGTAATTTTAAAATCCTGAAGGACCTGAAATTACGTCACGGCTTGCTGTGATTGGTTGCGTCCCGGCCACATGGTCGGCACGCGACCAATCACAAGCCGGGACTTCAGTAAAGGAAAGAAAAGCGTGAATTTTAAACAAAGAACGCTGCCGCTTCCCTCGGTAAGGTGCAGGCTGCGTCGGAGAGGTGAGTATAGCAATATTTTTTATTTTAATTCTTTCTTTTACACATTAATATGGTTCCCAGGGCCTGAAGGAGAGTTTCCTCTCCTTCAGACCCTGGGAACCATCAGGAATACCGTCCGATACATGAGTCCCATTGACTTGTATTGGTATCGGGTATCGGTATCGGATTGGATCCGATACTTTGCCGGTATCGGCCGATACTTTCCGATACCGATACTTTCAAGTATCGGACGGTATCGCTCAACACTAATCACAAGTGAAGAAAGCTACGCGTTTTGACCATACGGTCTTTGTCACAGCTGATCTGCTCAGCAGTCCATCCAGTATAGGAAGGACTGACCTACCAATGGAAAGGTAAAGCAAAAAAAAAAAAAAGGAGCTCACCTGACCAACAGTACTTTGAATCACAAACACATATAGATCATTGCCAGATATTCTAAAAAATATAAACAATATATATATATATATACACATATACAATGGTAAGATACAATAAATCCCATATATACAAAAAAAGACAGAAAAAACACAAAAAAGGGCTAAAAAACATGCAATATATAAATACATGAATCTATGCCTGCACTGCAATTTACCGTCTCTAATAGTGAAACATAAGTTCACTTTTTTTATTTAAACCATGCGGAAATCTAGTACCCAAATTAAACATCCAAAAGGCGTCCCGTGTGAGTAAAGACCTATGCATGTCTCCTCCCCGCGGAGGTTTTTTTTATTTTTTCAATGCCCGTTACTCTTAGGCCGGTTTCACACGTCAGTGGCTCCGGTACGTGAGGTGACAGTTTCCTCATGTAGCGGAGACACTGACACACGTAGACCCATAAAAATCAATGCATCTGTACAGATGTCATTGATTTTTTGCGGACCGTGTCTCCGTGTGCCAAACACGGAGACATGTCAGTGTTCGTGGGAGCGCACGTATTACACGGACCCAATAGAGTCAATGGGTCCGTGTAAAACACGGACCTCACACGGACATTCTCCGTCTGGGGTCCGTGTGCGTGCAGGAGACAGCGCTACAGTAAGCGCTGTCCCCCCCACATGGTGCTGAAGCCGCGATTCATATGTTCCCTGCAGCAGCAGTTTGCTGTAGAGAAAATATGAATAATAGTGTTTAAAATAAAGATCTATGTGTCCGCCGCCCCCCCCGCGCGCCCCCCCGCGCCCCCCCGCAATATAGATATTGCAGATACCGGAACGCCTATCATTCCCTACGTTCTAGAGTTCAGAGACTCTCTCGCCCAGCTAGCTACCTTGGCTAATGAACATCAGTGAACGGCCCAGTCCAGTCAATTTATGGACAAGTGCTTATGATTATTGCAACCCCTGCCACTGTACAAGGAACTATAAACTATTGAGCAATGTGGACTAAAGTGAGCAGGCCAGAGGTTTGTGTAGATCTCATAGCGTGCTCACTTATTATGAGGGGGGAGAGGTTGTGATGGTGTGATATGCTATGTGGGTATCATTTTTGTGTATATTTCTATTTTACTTATTTTCATGGTGTTCTCTTGTAGAAGGAGTTATTTGCTAATTGATGAATGGCTGTTGCTGCCATCTGATATCAGCCCTCACAGTACTGTATTGTTTGCTAATATGCTAATGACATGTTGACCTAGCTTGTTGAAACAATGAGCCAGGGGCCTTCCCCCTCCTGACCTGTGAATGAGGAGGGGGACTTGTAAATATCAGGGAGGTGAGGCTCAGATCAGATCCTGTGTGGAACCATGATGTGAAGACAGCATGTCAGAGAGAAAGAAGAGTATATGAACTATGCTATCCTCTGCCTGCTGGATTGTTGGACTTTTATCCTGTTACTGAACTGCATTCGTATTCTGGACTATTTTATCCTTTGTGTGGTGGACCATATATGGACCTTTCGTATTTTTGCCTAAATAAATGTCTTAGGATTGTTCACACTTCTCTTGCTCTGTTGATTGTGTGATACCGGAGAAGGACTCCGTGACGCAGATGTTTCGTTGCTGCAACTGCAAACAGAGTTCTGATTGTGATGTGTTTGACAACTGGAGCAAATGTCTCATCATAGTTTTCTTCATATTTCTGAGAATAGCCTTTAGCTACAAGTCTTGCTTGGTATTGATCAGCTGTGCCGTCTGCTTGGTATTTTAATTAAAAAACCCATTTACATCCTATAGCCTTTTTTGCTTTTGGTAGTTCTGTCAGTGTCCATGTCTTTGAATCATGCATGGATTTTATTTCTGCTTCTGCAGCCTTTATCCATTTGTTGGCCTCTTCTTATGAAAGTTGAGATATGTCCTCCCAAGATGTAGGTTCATAAATTTTATTTGTACGTGCCTTGTATGAAAGACGCTGAGGTGGTCTTCCCTTGTTTTCTCTTATTGAGTGTCTTGATTCTGTGTCTGTATGGTGCTGAATCTCTTGACTTTCAGTTTTTTAGCTTTCATCGATTTCCACTTCTTTCTCATTAGATGTTCTTGCAGTTATATCACTTTCGTTTCTCTCATTTTTCGTTTCCAGTGATATCATTATGTCATCATGTAGATCTTCAATGAAATTTACACTGTTACTCACTGTGATTCTGTCTGTCTTGGGATCTAGGATTCTGTACCGTTTGCAATTGTCACTATATCCGACAAATATTCCTTCAATGGCTCTGTTTTGAAGTTTGGAGCATTTTTTTTTCTGGAATAAACACAAAAACTTTGCAACCAAAAACTCTTAAATTATTCACACTTGGTTTCTAACCTTGCCACAGTTCATATGTTTTTTTTTTCAATTTTCTTGAAAAAAGTCTGTTTTGCAAGTAGCGGTCATTGCAAGCGCTGAGGAATATGTTAGCGCTATATAAAAATAAGGATTATTATTATTGCTGCTTCACACCAGTATTTCTCTGGTACTTTGGAGTCTGTTAGCATACATCTTATCATTTTAGTCAGAGTTCTGTTTTTTCTTTCTGCTATCCCGTTCTGTTCAGATGTGTATGGAACAGTCTGTTGATGCTCTATTCCATTCTGTGTTACGTAGTTTTCTATTTGGTGGCCTGTAAATTCACCACCATTATCACTTTTTATGATGGTTGGCTTCCTCTGAAACTTGTTATTTGACTTTGTCACAGTCTTCTAATTTTTCAAAAACTTCACTTTTGTTCTTTATCAAGTACGTGACTGTGTATCTTGAGTAGTCATCTACGAAGGTCACCATTTCTATTACCTTCTGATGTGGTCACTTTCATAGGTCCACATATATCAGTGTGTACCAAGTCAAGTGGTCTTGTGCTTTTTGTCTCACTCGCTTTAGGTATAGATACTCTTAACCAAAAGAAAAACACATATAGCCAATGGAATGTAACGTATTCATTGTATAATTAAAGAGTATATTCTCCTATATTAGTTGGATCTATAGCTAGATAATAGGACAATTTGGGCACACTGCATGTCGAAATGAGAACCACCACAGAAAAATTACAGTCAAATAGTTCAAATAAATATATATACACATATATTGCAAAATACATTTATTTATATCAAAAGGTCAGAAACAAATGAACAGGCTAAAAAAGTGACAGGCAATAGCGCATAAGCCCAGGCGGTGGCAACAGCTTGAAAATCCTGAAGATAAGTCAAAAACGTACATGCATTTATGGGTCCCTATATAAATCCATAGTATGAAATGGATCCATCAAAGGCGTATACAGAGATAATGGATAAAACATACCACAACTGCAGTGAGGGGTTCACCTGCTTTGACATTAATTATTACCTTATCTCCCGCTAGAATTGTACAATTATCATCTTTGAATTTTACAGTGAGTCCTTTGGCTGACAGATGCCTTACGAATAACAATCCTCCTTCTAGTCCTGGATCATATAACAAATCCTTTACTAGCAATTTTGAATTATGCCCAAATGTATCAGAACAGATTAGCATTCCTTGTCAAATACCTTCTGCAGCTATTTTATTCCCATGTGCAAGATAAATTGGTTCCTTCTTATTTTCATCAAGTTGAGTAAAGAGGCTTTTATAACTAGTCATGTGACTTTTTGCTCCTGAGTCAATAAACTAGCCTGATGATGACTTTTTATCAATTACTTTAAATGTACCATTCCAGTATTCTGCATGTGGGTTAGAAATTGTGCTTTTTACTTTCTGTTTATTCTATTTTTAGAGTAATTTCTGTTGTTCTGCTTTACATATAGTGCTGTCTTTTTTTAAATGTCCTTTTTACTTACATCTGAAACATTCTCTTGTGTCTGTATTATGGGGCTTCTTGTCTGTCGCTTTAAGATCATTTTCACTATCCCTTTCAATGGAATTGTTTGTTTGCTCTTTCCTTCTATGATTTTCATCTATAAGTCTGGTCTTTACAAACTCCAATGTAATGTCTGCTTCAGGTCTTGTCTCTAGTGCATATATCAGAGCAGTGTATGAATCTGGTAAACTGCACAATAATATTGCTGCTATATGACTTCATGTTTAATCTCTTCATGGACTGATCTCAACTGTTACAACCTCCATCATGGAGTTTATATGCCCCTGCATGTCTTTCCTTGCACTTAATCTCATCTTGTAAAGTTTTCTTAGCAGGAATAGTTTATGATTTAAGCTGGATCTTTCATGTAGCTTTCTCAATATTTCCCACATTCCCTTTGCTGTATTCACATTCCTTATGTGGATTAACTGATCATCCTCCATTAATAAGCTCATATTTAACTTATTTGTCTTACTTTTTTGGAGAGAATTGCTCTGAAATATTCTTTTGCATTCACCAAGTCCTTTTTGTCTTCTATGCTGGGCCCATAACCTGTTGCATAGTTTGGTTGCAGAAGAAACTTGTGAGAGTAGATTATATGGGATAATTCAACTTTTATCTACACAGAACATGAGGTATATGCATCAGCTTCTTAATACAGCTTAACAGGAAGTCTAAAGAAACTTTTTACCAGAGAGAAAGTAAAACCAAAGTACAAGTATATGCATTACATTCAACTAAGCATATAACAGTAACAACATCGCCAACTACTGTCAGAAAAGTGTAAACTCCTCCTGCACAGAAAAAAGTCTGTATCTGTTGCATATCTGCCAACAGTTTTAACCTTGATGGTTTCACATTAGACCTAAAGGAGTTAAGGCTTTTCCATGACTATGATCCCTCCCCATGAATGTAAAAAAAGGAATCCCCCTTAGAACCCCTTTATTAGGCTAAATGGAATGCCACCAGACAAAGGATATCCTCCACTGGGTGCACAGAGGGCTATTGTTTTTTTTTTACCATTGGGTGTAAGGATTAAATGGGACCACTTCCCTGCTCTACTGTTGGCCTGTAAAATATGTTTTACTCAGATTACCTTCAGCAGTCATGACCAGTAGGTTCTTGCATTTGCCCATGTTTCTCTGCCTGGAATCTTTACCGAGATTGCCTTTGGCCTCTTTCTCCCATTGGGCCCTTGTATTTGTTAACGTTTCTATGTCTGAAGGACTTCAGATATTTCAATGGGTGCAACACAATCTTTGAAGAAGAAATGTGTAGGAGGCTCTGGCAACCTGTCTCAATAATCATGCGCTACACTAAAAAAACAATCAACCCATTTCTGTGGTACATGTTATTTATATTACCTTCAACTGTACAAAAAAGTATAATTGTAAAGAAACATTATCCAAAAAATACTAATTATTTTCTTACTTTTTTCCCTTTAGGTTGATCTGTCTACCACTTACGCCATTGTAAAACATAGACCCCACTGAGAATGACATACAATCATATTGTGCTTTATATTGTCATAAACACTATCTGAATTACAAATAATAAAAAATAGTTGCCTTTAGATCTGGTATATTATAAATGCAGGGGTGTAACGAACGTGGTCGCAGAGGGTGTGACCATGACAAGGCCAATGCTGGAGGAGCGACTGCTGATGCCAGTGTAGGATGCTAGCAGGAACGCAGGATGCAGTGATGGACGGGAGGCAGAGCAAGGGTTAACAAGGGATTTAATTTAACAGTGTTACTCCATGCAGGGAGGTAAAGGGTTAGACAGCATAAAGGGAGAAGGATGTTGGGAGATAAACAGTACATTAAGTCAGAGGATATACTTGAGGTGAAGAACAGCAGTTCAAAATAAAGGCAGTTCATCGTCATCCGACGACATATACCAGGATTGGGCAAGGATGAAGTATATATACAGCTCTGGCAAAAATTAAGAGACCACTGCAAAATGTTCAGTTTGTCTGATTTTTCTCTTTATAGGTATATGCGGCGCCCCAGGGTCCTGGTCGTCGCAGTGGTATTGCTTTCCTCTCGGGGAGAGTGATGCTACGTTTGGAGGCAAAGAAGGATAACTGCATCCAGGTATCACAAGCATGAAACACAGTTCACACTCCAGGCCACCAGGGGGAGCTCCTGACCCTATGTATTACATCACTCCCCACATATATATATATAACTGGTAGTCTGTAGGGAAAGGGAGTCAGTTCCAGACAGTAGTCTGAGGTGGACAGAGGGTCCAAAGGAGCTGTGCATGCCCTCAGAGCTGCAGCTCCCAGAAAGAGACATTGAAAGGCAGAACTGTATTGCAGCGAGCGTGCAAGGAAGTCAAAGCAAAGGAGAGGATACCAGAAGGGGACCAGCCCCGCTCAAGCTGTCTCCTTCTGAGGCGCAACATTCCGGTAGCCGGAACACCGAGGGAGTAAGGACCTCTATGCCTTATTTCAGAGACCGGCAGGACAGCTAATTGCAAGTTACCTGTCCGCACTTACACCAAGGAGGCACGGTGACAACTACAGAGCCGGGTTATCTAAGAGACCCTATGAACAGGCTCAAGTCACCAGTCATACGGGTTTTGTCCTATCCTATATGGGGGACAGAGAGAGAGAAACATGCATTTGTGAGACCCTTATGTGAAGTCATAGGCAGTAAGGGACTGCACCACTGCAGCGCAAAGGAAGGCTACTGATTTCCATCTGGACAAGGGAACTTTGGACTTGCCTCCAAACCGGCAGGACTCTGCCTGCCCTATGATCTGGTGCCCTGGACTGTGGATGCTGAAGTCTTCAGTAAAGGTAAAGAGACTGCAACCTTGTGTCCTTGTTCTTCACTGCGCCATTCATCATTCACTATCTACACACTGGGAAGCCACTGGGGATACACTTCACCTGTGGGAAGGTATACCATCCAACTGCCATAACATCACCCCAGCGGACCCCTTAAAGCAGCGTCGGTCACCCTGACCAAATACCACAGGCGGCATCACGAACATTCCCCTTAAAGATCTTTCCCCTTTTACATGGATGTCCCAGGGCCACGGACCAGGATTCGGTACCGAGTACCCCACGGACCCATGGGGGCGCTCCAACTTTGGCGTCACAAACAGGATCTACTAAACCCCGTGAATCGGGTCATGTGCACCTAAAGACTGTGCAAGAACTGTGCCTAACCGTGATTTGTGCTAAAAGACTGTGTATCGCAAAAGACCGCCAAAAATTGCCGCCAAAACTGCCGCCATTACAGCACCATGAGGAGTGCTGGAGAAGAAGGGTGTGCCATCATGGGCGGAAACTAACTGAGAGCGTGAAAAATAATGGCTGCCCAGTCCAAATACCTCTGTACCCTGAGGACGTGTCCATCAGCAACAGAGATCCGCCTTTTAATCCTAAATGGCGGGCGGAGACCAAGAAGAAGGAACCGCCCCGGAATAGAGAGCGGGAAAGAGACCAGGGCGGAGCAAGCAACGTGGAGGACACCATGGCCAGCAGCCCAGAACTAGAGCATGGGGTGGAAGCGGAGAACTCCCCCAGCCACCTGGAAAGACACCGCGGCCAGGCATCACCAGTCGGCCCTGAATTCCTGCAGGCCGGAGTAGAGGAGCTCATCGACCAGCTCCTGCCAATGCAGTTGGGCGCCAAGACGACTTGTCGGGCGGCGCCCGCGGAAGACTCACCAGCACCGCTTCCAGCACTGCTTCCAGCACCGCTTCCCGCTAAACAGTCTCCGCCACCGACAGGACTGACCGGCACCGGAGACACCACTGCGGCAGGTAAGTTTGCTGACCCTGACCCGGTGACCGAGGAACTGTTAGGCTACGTTCACATTTGCGGTCAGCGCCGCAGCGTAGGGCGCCGCAGCGGCGCCGCATGCGTCATGCGCCCCTATATTTAACATGGGGGCGCATGGACATGCGTTGTGCTGCATTTGGGACGCATGGCCGCAAGCGTTGGACGCAAGAAACGCTTCAAGTTGCATTTTTTTTGCGTCCAACTTTCGGCCAAAAAGGACGCATGCGGCGCAAAACGCAGCGTTTTAGCGTGCGTTTTGCCGCGTTTTCGTTTGCGTTGTGCGCTGCGGCGCCGACGCTGCGGCGCACAACGCAAATGTGAACGTAGCCTTAGTAGGCCCCATAGCAGCACCACCTCCCCGCGGATCCAGCCGGCTTCAAAATCTTGGACCATGGGACCAGGCCACGGGGATGGAGCAGTTCTTAAAGGCCCCAATTCAACCTGCCAACCTCCCTGGGGAGGTATACACTGAAAAGTCAATCCTGGACCTGATCTCATGGGATTCCCTGGGAGGAAGGAGAGTGAGGCAGAAACCCTGGAGGTCCTGAGCTGGAACGAGTACCAGCGCCAACTGGCCCATAAATGGGAGGCACAGGAGGAAGAACACCAGGCCCAGCGCAGAGCCTTTGACGAGCGGGACCTGCGAACCAAAGCACAGACCCGAAAGAACTACCAAGCAAACCAGACCCCGCTGAAGCAGGGCAACATATTGGCTTTTAGACTACAAAAAGTCTGGGGGTTTATTAAAGAGTCTGGTCTCTATGCGGAGATCTTTGTCAACAGGAGGGACGTGGAGTCTCACCTGTGGGAAGGACACCCGGATAGGGATCTGTACCCAGGGGATCGTGTCACCGACACCAGACACTTTGGTGAAAGGGGTTGGTATGCCTTAAATGCCCATAAACACAGGGACTCCATGCCCTCGACCCTTTAACGAGCCTTGTCACATGACTTCGGATAAAAGCCAAACCAGAATCTCAATTTGCAGGCACTGTATTTTGGAGTACTGCCCCTCGTCACTGCAAAGTGGAGATCTGGTTTGGCTGAGTGAGAGGCATCTGAGAAGGCTCGTTAAAGGGTCAACATTGACTGTTAGGATTGCTACTTCCAATAGGTGGTACTAGAGTTCTAGTTCTCTTCCTTTCTGAAGAGACAATTTGCATATATCCCAGAGGAGCATTGCGGCTTTAAGTCTCCTCATCTCAACATGCTTAACATGTCACTCTCTGCAAGGAGAAACAATACTTCTTGGCTCCCAGTCAGACGCCTCTCACTCAGCCAAACCAGATCTCCAATTTGCACTGACGAGGGGTAGTACCTCGAAACACAGTGTCTGCAAATTGAGATTCTGGTTTGGCTTTTATCTTAAGTCATGTGACAAGGCTCGTTAAAGGGTGAACATTGACTGTTAGGATTGATATATCCAATAGGTGGCACTAGAGTTCTAGTCTTCATCTTCTCTGAAGAGACAATTTATACTTAGGAAGCAACACTGTTTGACAATCAATTTCACATGCTGTTGTGCAAATGGAGTAGACAACAGATGGAAATTATTGGCAATTATCAAGACACACTCAAAGGAGTGGTTCTGCAGGTGGAGACCACAGACCACATATCAGTACCAATGCTTTCTGGCTGATGTTTTGGTTACTTTTGAATGTTGGTTTTGCTTTCACACTTGTGGTAGCATGAGACGGACTCTACAACCCAAACAAGTGGGTCAGGTAGTGCAGCTCATCTAGGATGGCACATCATTGTGAGCTGTGGCAAGAAAATTTTGCTGTGTCTGTCAGCGTAGTGTCCAGAGGCTGGAGGCACTACCAGGAGACGTGAAGGGGACCATAGGAGGGCAACAATTCAGCAGCAGGACCGCTACCTCAGCCTTTATGCAAGGAAGAACAGGAGGAGCACTGCCAGAGCCCTGCAAAATGACCTCCAGCAGGTCACAAATGTGCATGTGTCTGCACAAATGGTTGGAAACCGACTCCATGAGGATGGTCTGAGTGCCCGATGTCCACGGATGGGGGTTGTGCTCACAGCCCAACACCGTGCAGGACGCTTGGCATTTGCCACACAACACCAGGATTGGCAAATTCGCCACTTGTGCCCTGTGCTCTTCACAGATGAAAGCAGGTTCACACTGAGCACATGTGACAGATGTGACAGAGACTGGAGATGCCGTGGTGGGATTTCTTTGGAGGGCCGCACAGCCCTCCATGTGCTTGCCAGAGGTAGCCAGACTGCCATTAGGTACCGAGATGAGATCCTTAGACCCCTTGTGAGACCATATGCTGGTGTGGTTGGCCCTGGGTTCCTCCTAATGCAGGACAATGCCAGACCTCATGTGGTTGGAGTGTGTCAGCAGTTCCTGCAAGATGAAGGCATTGAAGCTATGGATTGGCTCGTCCATTTCCCAGACCTGAATCCGATTGAACACATCTGGGACATCACATCTCGTACCATCCACCAATGTCATGTTACACCGACTGTCCAGGAGATGGCGGATGCTTTAGTCCAGGTCTGGGAAGAGATCCCTTAGGAGACTATCCACCGCCTCATCAGGAGCATGCCCAGGTGTTGTAGGAACGTCATACAGGCACGTGGAGGCCACACACACTACTGAGCATCATTTCCTTGTCTTGAGGCATTTCCACTGAAGTTGGATCAGCCTGTAACTTCATTTTCCACTTTGATTTTGAGCATCATTCCAACTCCAGATCTCCGTGGGATATTAGTTGTGATTTACATTGATCATTTTTAGGTTTTATTGTTCTCAACACATTCTACTATGTAATGAATAAAGATTTACAACTGGAATATTTCATTCAGTGATATCTAGGATGTGGGATTTTAGTGTTCCCTTTATTTTTTTTGAGCAGTGCATATACCAGTAAGGAGGATATGTATCGTCAATGGCCACACTAAGCTGAATGTGCCTGCCCTCGTCAGATCGCAAATGCTAAGCAGCTTGAGGCTAGGCAAGTACCAGCATGGGAGACTGGCTGGGAATCCCTGGTACCGTTGACTTGAGGGAAATAGGAGAGCAGGGCAGGCCAGACAGGTGCTGGTAGTGGGGGACTCAATTATTAGGGGAACAGATAGGGCAATCTGTCACAAAGACAGGGATCGTCGGACGGTATGCTGCCTACCTGGCGCTCGAGTCCGACACATCGCTGATCGGGTGGACAGATTACTGGGAGGGGCTGGTGAGGACCCAGCGGTCATGGTGCACATTGGCACAAATGACAAAGTTAGAGGTAGGTGGAAGGTCCTTAAAGATGATTTCAGGGAATTAGGCTGCAAGCTGAATGCAAGGACCTCCAACGTGGTATTTTCCGAAATACTGCCGGTACCACGTGCCACGCCAGAGAGGCAACGGGAGATTAGGGAGGTTAATAAGTGGCTCAAGAATTGGTGTAGGAAGGAGGGGTTTGGGTTCCTGCAGAACTGGGCCGACTTCTCAGTTGGCTACAGGCTCTACGCTAGGGACAGGCTGCACCTCAATGGGGAAGGGGCAGCTGTGCTGGGGGAGAAAATGGTTAGAAGGTTGGAGGAGTGTTTAAACTAGGGATTGGGGGGGAGGGTATTCATTTTATAGGAGGGGAAGATAGTGCAGATAGAGACCTGGGCACAAATAAGGAAGTTGGGGGTGGCGGTGGCATGGGGGGTGGGGTAAGAACAGTTAATAATTTAAGAAAGAATAGAGGTACAGAGAGTAACATCAAGTGCATGTATACTAATGCCAGAAGCCTCGCCAACAAAATGAATGAATTAGAACTAATGTTGTTGGAGCATAATTATGACATGGTGGGGATATCTGAAACATGGCTGGATGAGAGCCATGACTGGGCTGTTAACTTGCAGGGCTATAGCCTGTTCAGAAATGACCGTACAGATAAGCGAGGGGGAGGGGTGTGTCTATATGTAAAATCGTCCTTAAAACCCATCCTGCGTGATAATATAGGTGAATTTAATGAAAATGTAGAGTCCCTGTGGGTGGAGATAAAGGGAGGGGGAAAAAATAATAAATTACTGATAGGGGTTTGTTATAAATCTCCAAAAATAATGGAAGCAATGGAGAATATCCTCGTAAAGCAAATAGATGAAGCTGCGACTCAAGGAGAAGTCATTATTATGGGGGACTTCAACTACCCTGAAATAGATTGGGGAACAGAAACCTGCAGTTCCAGCAAAGGTAATCGGTTTTTGACAACTATGAGAGACAATTACCTTTCACAACTGGTTCAGGACCCAACAAGGAGGGGGGCACTGCTAGACCTAATATTAACCAACAGGCCAGACCGCATATCAAATATAAGGGTTGGGGGTCACTTGGGGAATAGTGATCACAAAATAATAAGTTTTCATGTAACCTTTAATAAGATGGGTAGTAGGGGGGTTACACGGACACTAAATTTCAGGAGGGCAAATTTCCAACGGATGAGAGAGGATCTTGGTGCAATTAACTGGGATGATATCCTGAGACATAAAAGTACACAAAGAAAATGGGAGACGTTTATTAGCATCCTGGATAGGACCTGTGCACAGTATATACCGTATGGGAATAAACATACTAGAAATAGGAGGAAACCAATATGGCTAAATAGAGCTGTTTGGGGCGCAATAAGGGACAAAAAGAAAGCATTTAGAGAATTAAAGGAAGTAGGTAGTGAGGAGGCATTAAATAAATACAGAAAATTAAATAAATTCTGTAAAAAGCAAATCAAGGCAGCAAAGATTGAGACAGAGAGACTCATTGCCAGAGAGAGTAAAAATAATCCCAAAATATTCTTTAACTATATAAATAGTAAGAAACTAAAAAATGACAGTGTTGGCCCCCTTAAAAATAGTCTGGGTGAAATGGTGGATGAGGATGAATAAAAAGCCAATATGCTAAATGACTTTTTTTCATCAGTATTTACAAAAGAAAATCCCATGGCAGACAAAATGACTAGTGATAAAAATTCCCCATTAAATGTCACCTGCTTAACCCAGCAGGAAGTACAGCGGCGTCTAAAAATCACTAAAATTGACAAATCTCCGGGCCCGGATGGGATACACCCCCTAGTACTGCAGGAATTAAGTACAGTCATTGATAGACCATTATTTTTAATCTTTAAAGACTCCATAATAACAGGGTCTGTACCACAGGACTGGCGTATAGCAAATGTGGTGCCAATATTCAAAAAAGGGGCAAAAACTGAACTCGGTAATTATAGGCCAGTAAGTTTAACCTCTACTGTGGGTAAAATCCTGGAGGGCATTCTAAGGGATGCTATACTGGAGTATCTGAAGAGGAATAACCTCATGACCCAGTATCAGCACGGGTTTACTAGGGACCGCTCATGTCAGACTAATTTGATCAGCTTCTATGAAGAGGTAAGTTCCGGACTGGACCAAGGGAACCCAGTGGACGTAGTGTATATGGACTTTTCCAAAGCTTTTGATACGGTGCCACACAAAAGGTTGTTACATAAAATGAGAGTAATGGGGATAGGGGAAAATATGTGTAAGTGGGTTGAGAGCTGGCTCAGGGATAGGAGACAAATGGTGGTTATTAATGGAGCACACTCGGACTGGGTCGCGGTTAGCAGTGGGGTACCACAGGGGTCAGTATTGGGCCCTCTTCTTTTTAACATATTTATTAATGACCTTGTAGGGGGCATTCAGAGTAGAATTTCAATATTTGCAGATGACACTAAACTCTGTAGGGTAATCAATACAGGGGAGGACAATTTTATATTACAGGATGATTTATGTAAACTAGAAGCTTGGGCTGATAAATGGCAAATGAGCTTTAATGGGGATAAATGTAAGGTCATGCACTTGGGTAGAAGTAATAAGATGTATAACTATGTGCTTAATTCTAAAACTCTGGGCAAAACCATCAATGAAAAAGACCTGGGTGTATGGGTGGATGACAGACTCATATTCAGTGGCCAGTGTCAGGCAGCTGCTACAAAGGCAAATAAAATAATGGGATGTATTAAAAGAGGCATAGATGCTCATGAGGAGAACATAATTTTACCTCTATACAAATCACTAGTTCGACCACACTTAGAATACTGTGCACAGTTCTGGTCTCCGGTGTATAAGAAAGACATAGCTGAACTGGAGCGGGTGCAGAGAAGAGCGACCAAGGTTATTAGAGGACTGGGGGGTCTGCAATACCAAGATAGGTTATTATACTTGGGGCTATTTAGTTTGGAAAAACGAAGACTAAGGGGTGATCTTATTTTAATGTATAAATATATGAGGGGACAGTACAAAGACCTTTCTGCTGATCTTTTTAATCATAGACCGGTGACAGGGACAAGGGGGCATCCTCTACGTCTGGAGGAAAGAAGGTTTAAGCATAATAACAGACGCGGATTCTTTACTGTAAGAGCAGTGAGACTATGGAACTCTCTGCCGTATGATGTTGTAATGAGTGATTCATTAATTAAATTTAAGAGGGGACTGGATACCTTTCTGGAAAAGTATAATATTACAGGGTATATACACTAGATTCCTTGATAAGGCGTTGATCCAGGGAACTAGTCTGATTGCCGTATGTGGAGTCGGGAAGGAATTTTTTTCCCCATGGTGGAGTTACTCTTTGCCACATGGTTTTTTTTTGCCTTCCTCTGGATCAACATGTTAGGACATGTTAGGTTAGGCTATGGGTTGAACTAGACGGACTTAAAGTCTTCCTTCAACCTCATTAACTATGTAACTATGTAACTATGTATACAGGAAAGGGGATATGTATATAAGATGGGGGATACTTATACCAGGATGGGGGACATGTTGTGAATTCTGCTCGGGCTCCCTCCGGTGGTTGTAAGTGGTACTGCTGCTCCTTTGGATCTCAGCAGTCATCAGGTGCTTTCACTTACTACCAATTCTGACTGAGCTATTTATTCTGGCTAGATTCCTTAGTCAGTGCCAGTTGTCCATTGTTTTGTTGGAGGATTCACATCTCTGCTTGGTTTCTCCTGCTAGACTGTCCAAGTCATCAAAGATAAGTCCTGGCTTTGTTTTTGCAGTCCACTTGCTGTGGACCTTATAGCTCAGTGCATTTCTATGTTTTTTCTTGTCCAGCTTTGTCTGTTTAAGGATTTATTCAGCCAAGCTGGAAGCTCTGGAGATGCAGAGTTACACTCCATGCCTTTAGTTAGGTGTGGAGATTTTTGTATTCTCTGTGGTGGATATTTGTAGCATTTTAATACTGACCGCACAGTACTCTGTCCTGTCTTTTCTTTTTAGCTAGCGTGGCCTCCTTTGCTAAATTCTGTTTTCAGTCTGCGTATGTAATTTCCCTCTCCTCTCACAGTCAATATTTGTGGGCGGCTGTCTATCCTTTGGGGATTTTCTCTGAGGCAAGATAGTTTTCCCGTTTATTTCTTTAGGGGTAATTAGTCCTCAGGCTGTGACGAGGTGTCTAGGGAGTGACAGGAACATCCCACGGCTACTTCTAGTTGCGGTGTTAAGTTCAGGGTCTGCGGTCAGTATAGAGGCCACCTTCTCCAGAGCTCGTCCATGCTGCTCCTAGGCCACCAGACCATAACAGGGACATATGTGAGCAGGTTGCAAGATGCAGTAACGGGTCAGAGGCAGAGCAAGGGTTAATGTGGGGTTTACTTTAACAGATATACTCCTTGCAGGGAGAAAATAGGAGAATAGCATAAACGAACAAGGGGTTTGGAACTCAGGGTAAACAGGCGTAAAGGATAAGGTAGCAAGTTCAAGAATAGCAAAACTTATCAGTCCGATGACGTCAGAACGTGGTTTCCGAGACTTGATCGTTGGCCCAAGGCCTTGGCGCATAAGGGGTCCGGTGTAGTCTTTGAAGAGATGTCGTCCTGGATCCTGGTGACAGCGGTGATTCCTCATAGTTTGGTAGGTGATCGGGGGGTCTAGAAGCGGTGAGCAGGTAAGAACATGGTCCTATGCCTTGTCAGTGTCCAGGGACAATAAGCGGTCGAGAGCTGGTGTAACAAGAAACCACTCACGGAGGGTGACCCGGCTTCCCCGTCGGTGCATGCGCGTCTATGTCCTGACTGCATGATTTGTCACTCACAGTCAGAGATGTCAGCGGGTACTGGATGCGTCTTTGTCGACAGTGTCTGGCCACGGCTTTCAGACCCATTTGGATGTGGTCTGCTTTGTCTTGATGCCGCCTGAGCATGCTCTAACTCCTGGAACCGGGTCTGCAGCAGGCGATGTAGCGTTTGCAGCTGATGGCGATGTTCTCGTACCCAGGTAGACACCCCAGTCCATGGGTAGTCCTCCCCTGGGTCCAGTTCCAGCTCGGTGATTTCTTTGCCTGCTCTGCCAAAGAGCAGGGTGTAAGGAGTCTACCTGGTGGTGCGTTGTACCCGGTTGTTCTACACCCACACCAGTTCTGCCATGAATTCCGGCCAGCGCACCTTACGATCTTCCTCCAATGTGCTCAAAATCTGAATGAGAGTCCGGTTAAATCGTTCACATGCTCCATTGCCCTGGGGATGGTAGGGCGTCTCCTGAGACTATCCAATTTGGTACATACGATGCAGCTCCTCCATTACTCGTACCAGGAAACAGGCCCCCTGGTCCAAGTGTATTCTCTTTGGACAGCCGTACACATGAATAAAGTTCTTACAGATGGCATGGGCCACGGATTCTGCAGTTTGATCTCAAGTTGGAGTCACAACGGCAAATTTGGTGAAATGATCCGCCATAACCAAGCAGTGTTCGTATCCCTGATGGGCTGGATCAATCATCAGTGGGGCCGAGGTCACAATAGTTTGCGTGGGGGCCCTCTGCTCCGGGGTTTGGACAATTCACAGCTCCTACAGCCTCGACATACTTCCTCGACTTCCATCTTTAGTAGGGGGTGGTAGAGTAATTTCTGTAGCCACTGAAAGATCTTCTCTTGGCCGAAATGAGCTCCTTTTTCATTTGCCTCTACTGCCACTTTGTGCAACAGTGCTTCAGGAATCACCACTTGCCACGTGATGGATAGGGCTCTCTGTAGGTGAATTTTCTGGTACAACAGTCCTTTCTTTAGGTGTAATCTCTCCCATAGTTGAAGAATTTGTAGGGCCCCAGGAGACAGGGCGTCTCTCTCATTTCTGCTAGGCAGATGTTTGAGGGCCACCCACTGTCGGATTTGAAGTTCTTCATCTCGGTTGGAGCCTGGTCTCTCGTGTCACTCTGGACAACGCATCGGCATGGGTGTTTTTGCCTCCCTCCTGTAGGTAATCTTATACCAGTATTTAGCCATTCTAGTGACCCATCGTTGTTCCAGGGCCCCTTACTTTTTCGTTCTCCAGGTGGGCTATTTGTTTGCTATTGGTGTGCACCAGAACTTCAGACCCCAACAGGTATTCCGCGAACTTCTCCGTCATAGCCCACAGTAATGCGAGCAGCTCCAACTTGAACCAACTGTTGTTGTCCAAATTCTGTTCGGAGTCATGGAGAGAATGACATGCATAAGCAATCACCTGCTCTTTCCCATCCTGAAAATGCGACAGCACAGCTCTGAGTCCGTGCAAGCTCCCATCATTATGTAAGATGAAGGGTTGAGAGAATTCGGCATAGGACAGAGCTGGGGCTTCTGTCAAAGCCACTTTTAAGGCTTGAAATGCTTTCTCCTGGCATTCTCCCCGCTGAATTTCCCGATTTTTGGCTCCAAACAGGACTCCTCTCAGCAGTTCCAATAACAGGTTCACGATGTGGGTAAAGTCTTTCACAAATCACCAATACTATCCTCTTAATCCCAGAAAGGCCCAGACATCCTTCTGCGTGGGCTAATCTTGTACTGCTGCAATCTTCGATCGGGACGGCCGTACTCCCTCCGCAGAGACCACATGTCCAAGGTATTCTATCTGGGTGCAGAACAGATGGCATTTGGACAGTTTTACCTGTTGTGAATTTGGTTTCTGGGCTCCCCCGGTGGTTTCTGGTGGTACTGCACTTGTGTGCTTCATCTCCTCTGTTCACCTGTTTTCCATCAGGATGTGGGAGTTTCTATTTAGCCTTGCTCCTCAGTCATTTCTATGCCGGCCAACAATGTTACCAGAAGCCTTTCTGTTGCATGTTCCTGCTCCTAGACTACTATCAGCTAAGTTGGACTTGTAGTCCTAAGATTGTTTTGCATTTTTGTTCCAGTTCTCTGTTTTTGAATATTTCTGCGGCTGGAAGCTCTTGTGAGCTGAAATTGCCACTCTGGTGTCATGAGTTGATATTAGAGTCTTAAAGTAATTTCAGGATGGTGTTTTGAAAGGGTTTTCAGCTGACTGTGAAGTTCCCTTTTCTGTCTTCCTACTATCTAGTAAGCGGACCTCAATTTGCTAAACCTATCTTCATACTTCGTATGTCATTTTCCTCTAAAATCACCGACAATATATGTGGGGGCTACTGTCTGCCTTTTGGGGAAAATTTCTCTAGAGGTAAGCCAGGTCTGTATTTTCCTCTGCTAGGGTCAGTCAGTCCTCCGGCTGGCGCTGGGCGTCTAGGGATAAAACGTAGGCACGCTACCCGGCCACTGTTAGTTGTGCGGTAGGTTTAGCTCACAGTCAGCTCGAGTTCCCATCTTCCAAGAGCTAGTCCTTTTGTATGCTTTACTACGGTCTCTTGCCATTGAGAACCATGACAGTTTGGCCGGCCAAGAGTTAAAATAATTGGCAGAAGAAAGGAGAGAAAAGAAGTCTGCAGAGAATTTTTTTTTTTTTTTCTGAGTTTGCTCATTAGTTGATTCACTTGCATCTCTGCTTACTGCAGCCTTCATCTCTCTCTCCTTCTAATCCTTGAATGGTTCTGATTTCACCTGATTAAAATGGATCCTCAGAGTTTAGCTATTGGTTTGGATAATCTCGCTATGAAGGTTCAAAGTTTACAGGATTTTGTAATTCATGCTCCTATATCTGAACCTAGAATTCCTTTACCTGAATTTTTCTCCGGGGATAGATCTCGCTTCCAGAATTTCAAACATAATTGTAAATTATTTTTGTCTCTGAGATCTCGCTCCGCTGGAGATCCTGCACAGCAGGTCAAGATTGTAATTTCCTTGCTCCGGGGCGACCCTCAGGATTGGGCATTTGCTTTGGCACCAGGGGATCCTGCGTTGCTCAATGTGGATGCGTTTTTCCTGGCTTTGGGGTTGCTTTATGAGGAACCTCATTTAGAGATTCAGGCTGAAAAAGCCTTGATGGCCCTGTCTCAAGGGCAAGATGAGGTTGAAATATACTGCCAAAAATTTCGTAAGTGGTCTGTGCTTACTCAGTGGAATGAGTGCGCCCTGGCGGCGAATTTCAGAGAGGGTCTCTCTGATGCCATTAAAGATGTTATGGTGGGGTTCCCTGTGCCTACAGGTCTGAATGAGTCCATGACAATGGCTATTCAGATTGATCGGCGTTTGCGGGAGCGCAAACCTGTGCACCATTTGGCGGTGTCTACTGAGAAGGCGCCAGAGATTATGCAATGTGATAGAATTCTGTCCAGAAGCGAACGACAGAATTTTAGGCGAAAAAATGGGTTATGCTTCTATTGTGGTGATTCAACTCATGTTATATCAGCATGCTCTAAACGTACTAAGAAGGTTGATAAGTCTGTTTCAATTGGCACTTTACAGTCTAAGTTTATTCTATCTGTGACCCTGATTTGCTCTTTATCGTCTATTACCGCGGACGCCTATGTCGACTCTGGCGCCGCTTTGAGTCTTATGGATTGGTCCTTTGCCAAACGCTGTGGGTTTAATTTAGAGCCTCTGGAAGTTCCTATACCTCTGAAGGGTATTGACTCCACGCCATTGGCTAGTAATAAACCACAATACTGGACACAAGTAACTATGCGTATTAATCCGGATCACCAGGAGATTATTCGCTTCCTTGTGTTGTATAATCTACATGATGTGTTGGTGCTTGGATTGCCATGGCTGCAATCTCATAACCCAGTCCTCGACTGGAAAGCAATGTCTGTGTTAAGCTGGGGATGTCAGGGGACTCATGGGGACGTACCTTTGGTTTCCATTTCGTCATCTATTCCCTCTGAGATTCCGGAATTTTTATCTGATTATCGTGACGTTTTTGAGGAGCCTAAACTTGGTTCACTACCTCCGTACAGAGATTGCGATTGTACTATAGATCTGATTCCGGGCAGTAAGTTTCCAAAGGGTCGTTTATTTAATCTATCTGTGCCTGAACATGCTGCTATGCGGGAATATATTAAGGAGTCCTTGGAAAAGGGACATATTCGTCCTTCGTCATCTCCCTTAGGAGCCGGTTTTTTCTTTGTATCTAAAAAAGATGGCTCTTTGAGGCCGTGTATTGATTATCGGCTTTTGAATAAAATCACGGTTAAATATCAGTATCCTTTGCCACTGCTTACTGATTTGTTTGCTCGAATAAAGGGGGCCAAGTGGTTCTCTAAGATTGATCTTCGTGGGGCGTATAATTTAGTGCGAATTAAGCAGGGGGATGAGTGGAAAACCGCATTTAATACGCCTGAGGGCCATTTTGAGTATTTAGTAATGCCTTTTGGTCTTTCAAATGCCCCTTCAGTCTTTCAGTCTTTTATGCATGACATTTTCCGTGAATATTTGGATAAATTTATGATTGTGTATCTGGATGATATTTTGATTTTTTCGGATGACTGGGACTCTCATGTCCAACAGGTCAGGAGGGTTTTTCAGGTTTTGCGCTCTAATTCCTTGTGTGTAAAGGGTTCTAAGTGTGTTTTTGGGGTTCAAAAGATTTCGTTTTTGGGGTACATTTTTTCCCCCTCTTCCATTGAGATGGACCCTGTCAAGGTTCAGGCTATTTGTGATTGGACGCAACCCTCTTCTCTTAAGAGCCTTCAGAAGTTTTTGGGCTTTGCTAATTTTTATCGTCGATTTATAACTGGTTTTTCTGATGTTGCTAAGCCGTTGACTGATTTGACTAAGAAGGGTGCTGATGTTGCTGATTGGTCCCCTGCTGCTGTGGAGGCCTTTCGGGAGCTTAAGCGCCGCTTTTCTTCCGCCCCTGTATTGCGTCAGCCTGATGTTACTCTTCCTTTTCAGGTTGAGGTCGACGCTTCAGAAATCGGAGCTGGGGCGGTTTTGTCGCAGAAAAGTTCCGACTGCTCCGTGATGAGACCTTGCGCGTTCTTTTCTCGTAAATTTTCGCCCGCTGAGCGAAATTATGATATTGGTAATCGGGAGCTCTTGGCTATGAAGTGGGCTTTTGAGGAGTGGCGTCATTGGCTTGAGGGGGCTAGACATCAGGTGGTGGTATTGACCGACCACAAGAATTTGATTTATCTTGAGTCTGCCAGGCGCCTGAATCCTAGACAGGCGCGCTGGTCGTTATTTTTCTCTCGGTTTAATTTTGTGGTTTCTTACCTACCGGGTTCTAAAAATGTGAAGGCGGATGCCCTTTCTAGGAGTTTTGAGCCTGATTCCCCTGGTAATTCTGAACCTACAGGTATCCTTAAGGATGGAGTGATATTATCTGCTGTTTCCCCAGACTTGCGACGGGTCTTGCAGGAGTTTCAGGCGGATAGACCTGATCGTTGCCCGCCTGGTAGACTGTTTGTTCCGGATGATTGGACCAGTAGAGTCATCTCGGAGGTCCATTCTTCTGCGTTAGCTGGTCATCCTGGAATCTTTGGTACCAGGGATTTGGTGGCTAGGTCCTTCTGGTGGCCTTCCCTGTCGCGAGATGTGCGAGGTTTTGTGCAGTCTTGTGATGTTTGTGCTCGGGCCAAGCCTTGTTGTTCTCGGGCTAGTGGATTGTTGTTGTCTTTGCCTATTCCGAAGAGGCCTTGGACTCACATCTCCATGGATTTTATTTCTGATCTCCCTGTTTCTCAGAAGATGTCTGTCATCTGGGTGGTGTGTGACCGTTTCTCTAAGATGGTCCATTTGGTCCCCTTGCCTAGATTGCCTTCCTCATCCGAGGTGGTTCCTCTGTTTTTTCAAAATGTGGTTCGCTTGCATGGTATTCCGGAGAATATCGTTTCTGACAGGGGAACCCAATTCGTGTCTAGATTTTGGCGAGCGTTCTGTGCTAGGATGGGCATTGATTTGTCTTTTTCGTCTGCTTTCCATCCTCAGACTAATGGCCAGACCGAGCGAACTAATCAGACCTTGGAGACTTATTTGAGGTGTTTTGTGTCTGCGGATCAGGATGATTGGGTTGCCTTTTTGCCCTTGGCGGAGTTTGCCCTCAATAACCGGGCTAGTTCTGCCACCTTGGTTTCTCCTTTCTTCTGTAATTCGGGGTTTCATCCTCGTTTCTCTTCCGGTCAGGTGGAGTCTTCGGATTGTCCTGGAGTGGATGCTGTGGTGGAGAGGTTGCATCGGATTTGGGGGCATGTGGTGGACAATTTGAAGTTGTCCCAGGAGAAGACTCAGCAGTTTGCCAACCGCCGTCGTCGTGCTGGTCCTCGTCTTTGTGTTGGGGACTTGGTGTGGTTGTCTTCTCGTTTTGTCCCTATGAAGGTTTCTTCTCCTAAGTTTAAGCCTCGGTTCATCGGCCCGTACAAGATATTGGAGATTCTTAACCCTGTGTCCTTTCGTTTGGACCTCCCTGCATCTTTTTCTATTCATAATGTCTCCCATCGGTCATTGTTGCGCAGGTATGAGGTACCGGTTGTGCCTTCCGTTGAGCCTCCTGCTCCAGTGTTGGTTGAGGGTGAGTTGGAGTACGTTGTCGAGAAGATCTTGGACTCCCGTGTTTCCAGACGGAGACTTCAGTATTTGGTCAAGTGGAAGGGCTACGGTCAGGAGGATAATTCTTGGGTGACAGCCTCTGATGTTCATGCCTCCGATTTGGTCCGTGCCTTTCATAGGGCTCATCCTGATCGCCCTGGTGGTTCTGGTGAGGGTTCGGTGCCCCCTCCTTGAGGGGGGGGTACTGTTGTGAATTTGGTTTCTGGGCTCCCCCGGTGGTTACTGGTGGTACTGAACTTGTGTGCTTCATCTCCTCTGTTCACCTGTTTCCATCAGGATGTGGGAGTTTCTATTTAGCCTTGCTCCTCAGTCATTTCTATGCCGGCCAACAATGTTACCAGAAGCCTTTCTGTTGCATGTTCCTGCTCCTAGACTACTATCAGCTAAGTTGGACTTGTAGTCCTAAGATTGTTTTGCATTTTTGTTCCAGTTCTCTGTTTTTGAATATTTCTGAGGCTGGAAGCTCTTGTGAGCTGAAATTGCCACTCTGGTGTCATGAGTTGACATTAGAGTCTTAAAGTAATTTCAGGATGGTGTTTTGAAAGGGTTTTCAGCTGACTGTGAAGTTCCCTTTTCTGTCTTCCTACTATCTAGTAAGCGGACCTCAATTTGCTAAACCTATCTTCATACTTCGTATGTCATTTTCCTCTAAAATCACCGACAATATATGTGGGGGCTACTGTCTGCCTTTTGGGGAAAATTTCTCTAGAGGTAAGCCAGGTCTGTATTTTCCTCTGCTAGGGTCAGTCAGTCCTCCGGCTGGCGCTGGGCGTCTAGGGATAAAACGTAGGTACGCTACCCGGCCACTGTTAGTTGTGCGGTAGGTTTAGCTCACAGTCAGCTCGAGTTCCCATCTTCCAAGAGCTAGTCCTTTTGTATGCTTTACTACGGTCTCTTGCCATTGAGAACCATGACAGTGGGCTGCCCCGGTGGTCTCTTGTGGTACTGGTGTCCTGCAAGCTTTGCCTTCTCAGTTCACCTGTTCCTATCAGGATGTGGGAGTATCCTATTTAACCTTGCTCCTCAGTCATTCTAATGCTGGCCATCAATGTATCTAGAGTGATTCTGTTGCATGTTCCTGCTCCCAGTTTTCTGCTCAGCTAAGTTGGACACTTTAGTCCTTAAGTCTATTTTTGTATGTTTTGTCCAGTTTGCACTTATGTGAATCTCTGCAGCTGGAAGCTCTTGTTGGGCTGAAATTACCACTCCGGTGTCATGAGTTGTCACATGAGTTAAGGTAATTTCAGGATGGTGTTTTGAAGGGTTTTGCAGCTGACCGCGAAGTCCTCTGTTGTATCTTTCTGCTATTTAGTTAGCGGGCCTCTCTGTGCTAAATCTGCTTTCATACTACGTGTGTCTTTTCATCTGCTCTCACCGTTATTATATGTGGGGGGCTGCTATCTCCTGTGGGGACATTCTCTGGAGGCAAGCCAGGACTGTGTTTTCTTCTACCAGGGGTAGTTAGTTCTCCGGCTGGCGCGCGGCATCTAGAGACAACGCAGGAATGCCCCCTGGCTACTTCTAGTGTGGTGTGTAGGTTTAGCATCGCGGTCAGCTCTAGTTTCCATCACCCGAGAGCTTGTCCGTTTATTCTATGCTTCTGATGTTTCCTTGCCATTGGAAACCATAACAGTTACTGTCCTTGTCCGCAACCAACAATGCTGCATGGATGTTTTCACAGCATGATTTGGCCGTAAACGAGATCGTATATCGGCCACGGAACTCCTGGTCGTACAGACACAGGACTTTGTTTCTCTCTAGGAGGAAGAACCCGAAAAGAACCTCGTTCACAACATAGTGCAAGTTCTTTTCATGACGCTGGCACTCATCCACCTCAATTCTGATGGATTGTCGTAGAGGAGTCTCCCCCACTGCAAATCCAAAAGAGAATGGCATTTTGGGCTCTCAGGGACTAAGCCCCTTCCCAATAGTAACAAGAGTCAGAATCCCACCAGAGGTAAGACTCGACCCAAGACCAAGAAGGGGGTACCCCAAGAACCTACACTGCCCACTAAGCGTTTAAACGCTCAGCAAAAAAGAAAACTCAGGTTTTTCAGATCGCCCTGAAAACAAGACGCGATCACTCCTCGTTGTATGGGGACTAAACCGGACGCCTACAGCAGCAAGGGGGTGAAGTCCCCACCATTAAGTAAGGACAACCCCCCCAAGGCCGACAAACCGTGTACCCTAAACACATTAGACCAGACCAAGCACAGTAACAAACAAGCCACTGCACTTGATCTTAGCCAAAAGGTCACTTCTGACGCACCTAGGCCTAAAACTGACACCCATTGTGGAGACAGAGCAAAAAGAGTGCCGCAGGGAAGACATTTCCAGAAACTCTGGGATGCATTCTCAATGCACGTCCTGCTGTGTGTGTGTGTGTGTTCAAGCTGTGCACAACGCGTTTTGAATCTGCATAACTCCGCCTACTTTGACCACACCCTCCATACCCATTGTGACTGCACATGAATGTTCCGTGCTAAGATTCCATCTACTGCAGGCAGCGCACCTGGTTGGTCAAAAGCATTAGAACACTCACACAGGTGTAGATGGACAAGACGAGCAGATTCGAGATCAGCACAGACACCAGTTTACCTTTTTTTTTCAAATACATATAACACACCACATTTAAAATTCGGTGGTCCACAAGAGGGACACAATGTTTTCCAAAAGAATTCATGCGGTCACAAATGCGGTATGTATGGCAGAACTACTCATTGGATACTTCAATTTAAATACCAAGTGCTGACAGCAGAGGCCTAATTTTGTAGATGGCACAGTACAGCGTCGGACTGGAGTAGCTTGGGCCCACCAGAGAAAATTATTCTAAGGGCCCACCATGCTTAAGGGGTACTAGCTGCAGAGTCTTCCCTTAGCTTCCATCTGGTCAAGCACGCTAGACACAGGATACATACACGTGACACACACCAGTCACACACTAGACACACGATACATACACGTGACACACACCAGTCACACACTAGACACAGGATACATACACGTGACAAACACCAGTCACACACTAGACACACAATACATACACGTGACACACACCAGTCACACGCTAGACACAGGATACATACACGTGACACACACCAGTCACACACTAGACACAGGATACATACACGTGACACACACCAGTCACACGCTAGACACAGGATACATACACGTGACACACACCAGTCACACACTAGACACACGATACATACAAGTGACACACACCAGTCACACGATACATACACGTGACACACACCAGTCACACACTAGACACAGGATACATACACGTGACACACATCAGTCACACACTAGACACAGGATACATACACGTGACACACACACCAGTCACACACTAGACACATGATACATACACGTGACACACACCAGTCACACACGAGACACAGGATACATACACGTAACACACACACCAGTCACACACTAGACACACGATACATACACATGACACACACACCAGTCACACACTAGACACACGATACATACACGTGACACACACACCAGTCACACACTAGACACACGATACATACATGTGACACACACTAGACACAGGATACATACACGTGACACACAGCCTCATCATCCCTCCTTCTCCACACAGCTCATTATCATCTCTCCTTCTACACATAGCCTCATCATCCCTCCTTCTCCACACAGCTCATCATCCCTCCTTCTTCACACAGCCTCATCATCCCTCCTTCTCCATACAGCCTCATCATCCCTCCTTCTCCACACAGCTCATCATCATCCCTCCTTCTCCACACAGCCTCATCATCCCTCTTTCTCCACACAGCTCATCATCCCTCCTTCTACACACAGCCTCATCATCCCTCCTTCACCACACAGCCTCATCATCCCCCCTTTTCCACACAGCCTCATCATCCCTCCTTCTCCACACAGCCTCATCATCCCCCCTTTTCCGCACAGCCTCATCATCCCTCCTTCCCCACACAGCTCATCATCCCTCCTTCTACACACAGCCTCATCATCCCTCCTTCTCCATACAGCCTCATCATCCCTAATTCTCCACAGCTCATCATCATCCCTCCTTCTCCACACAGCTCATCATCCCTCTTTCTCCACACAGCCTCATCATCCCTCCTTCTACACACAGCCTCATCATCCCTCCTTCACCACACAGCCTCATCATCCCCCCTTCTCCACACAGCCTCATCATCCCTCCTTTTCCACACAGCCTCATCATCCCTCCTTCTCCACACAGCCTCATCATCCCTCCTTCACCACACAGCCTCATCATCCCTCCTTCTCCACACAGCCTCATCATCCCTCCTTCTCCACACAGCCTCATCATCCCTCTTTCTCCACACAGCCTCATCATCCCTCCTTCTCCACACAGCCTCATCATCCCTCCTTCTCCACACAGCCTCATTATCCCTCCTTCTCCACACAGCCTCATCATCCCTCCTTCTCCACACAGCCTCATCATCCCTCCTTCTCCACACAGCCTCATCATCCCTCCTTCTCCACACAGCCTCATCATCCCTCCTTCTCCACACAGCCTCATCATCCCTCCTTCTCCACACAGCCTCATCATCCCTCTTTCTCCACACAGCCTCATCATCCCTCCTTCACCACACAGCCTCATTATCCCTCCTTCTCCACACAGTCTCATCATCCCTCCTTCACCACACAGCCTCATCATCCCTCCTTCTCCACACAGCCTCATCATCCCTCTTTCTCCACACAGCCTCATCATCCCTCCTTCTACACACAGCCTCATCATCCCTCCTTCTCCACACAGCCTCATCATCCCTCCTTCTCCACACAGCCTCATTATCCCTCCTTCACCACACAGCCTCATCATCCCTCCTTCTCCACACAGCCTCATCATCCCTCCTTCTCCACACAGCCTCATCATCCCTCCTTCTCCACACAGCCTCATCATCCCTCCTTCTCCACACAGCCTCATCATCCCTCCTTCTCCACACAGCCTCATCATCCCTCCTTCTCCACACAGCCTCATCATCCCTCCTTCTCCACACAGCCTCATCATCCCTCCTTCTCCACACAGCCTCATCATCCCTCCTTCTCCATACAGCCTCATCATCCCTCCTTCTCCACACAGCCTCATCATCCCTCCTTCTCCACACAGCCTCATCATCCCTCCTTCTCCACACAGCCTCATCATCCCTCCTTCTCCATACAGCCTCATCATCCCTCCTTCTCCACACAGCCTCATCATCCCTCCTTCTCCACACAGCCTCATCATCCCTCCTTCTCAACACAGCCTCATCATCCCTCCTTCTCCATACAGCCTCATCATCCCTCCTTCACCACACAGCCTCATCATCCCTCCTTCTCCACACAGCCTCATCATCCCTCCTTCTCCACACAGCCTCATCATCCCTCCTTCACCACACAGCCTCATCATCCCTCCTTCTCCACACAGCCCCCTCATCATGTCGCTTTTCACACAGCCCCTCATCATGACCCTTTTTCCATACAGCCCATCATTATCATCTCCCCTTCTCCACACAGCCCCTCATCATCTTCCCTTTACAAGCCCCACTCAAGTTACATCAACCCTTTCCAAAATACATCCTCTCACCAGTCTCACTGAATCCTGGGTCTTCATTCTTATTGGTGCAAGGGTCCATTGTGCAGCTTCTCGGTCCTCTCCTCAGGGGGCTCCATGGTGCAGTCTCTCAATTCATTCCTCCAGCAGCCTCAGAACAACGCTGCTTCCTGCTTTCAGGTCCCTGGTCTGAGGAGGCCCCGCCCCTTCCAGTGACATAATGCCATTGCATTGCCCTCAAAAAATCAGTCTCACAGCCTGTGGCACTGTGCAGTGCGTGGTGTGTTATTCCACACCCGGAGCCGGCCGTCTGCGCTGCTCAGCAACAAGTGATGTGAGGTGAGCGCTTTCTCATCACCTGCTGCGGCCACCTCTATTGATCTCTTCCAGCACGCCACAGCTGATAGAGCGGTGAGTGCCACAAGATCAGTAAAAGCCGCAGCAGCAAATGATGAGAAAGCGCTCACATCACATCACTTGTTGCTGAGCAGTGCAGACGGCTGGCACAGGGTGTGGAATAACGAACTCACCGCTAGGTGCACGCAATCCTAATACAGGGCAGAGCAGGCACTGAGTGAGGCAGGAGTCTGTTGCTGGTGAGGGGGAGGGCCCACTGGGAGGCGGGCCCACCTGAGGATTCTCCGATCTCCCGGTGGGCCAGTCCGACGCTGGCACAGTATATTTGCAACACTGTAAGAAAGGCCTAATACAGGCCTACATCTCAACACACCAGTTGCAGCAACCAGTAAAGACAAATTGATTGACTGATTGATTGATTGCATATTGAATGCAATACAATGCTTGACATACATAGGTGAAAGCAAGGCCAGGCAAGGCACACAAAATGTTGCAAACGGTCAAGTGAAATCAAGCAAAATGCTACATTAGGCATCTGAAATGTGCTTCGCTGACAATGAAAAGTATTCACATAAAGAAACCACCGGAGACTAGATGGAGGTGGACATGACTTGGGGATGGGTGGACCGAGAACTCCTGCAGCTTTTGTTTGTATTGCGGTGTAGATTTTAAACAAGAGTGTTGTTGCTTTAAGAGGAAGTTTAGATGTTTGTGCCTGGTGTATTACTGTGAGGAGGGTGGGGCTTATATAGGGGAGGCAACTCTGGCTCTCCCTCTCTCTCTCACAGGATGGACAGGAGGAAACATTAAGGAAACATGTCTGCAGTTTCAGGGAGTATAATACTGGGGTTATCACCTCACATTATAGCTGATAGGAGTACATTCACCTCACACATCATGTATTAGTGTAGTGTCTGCTCCTACATCATATATGGGATCAATTTTACCTCAGAAATTCATGTAGCCGCCATGTTCCCTCATGTGTACCTCCCTGCAGACATGGCTGATATACTACTCCACATTCATCATGTATTAGTGTAGTCTCAGCTCTTACATCTTATTTGGGAGCAATATTACCTCAGAGATTCATGTAGCTGCCATGTTCCTTCATGGGTCTGTTACAAGTTGCCTCACACACTGCAGAGACAGCTCCTGTGTGACCTCCTTACAGACATGGCTGCTGTATCACATTTCTGCTGTATTATACAGTCTTCATGAGTTTGGGGTATCTGTGTGATGGGTCAGAGGATTGACACATACAGTGTCTGCTATTGCTAGCGCGGAACTGGGCAGTTACAGGGACTAGTCACTGGTGAGAGGGAGCAGTAATGGGATGGTGTATATATATACCGTATATATATGAGGGTAAGAGGCTGCACTTCATGTCTGTGCATTGCATGCTGCTGTGTTCTGATTCCCCCCCTTCCCATTTATGGAGTCTGGTGACCTGTATGTAACCTCATCTCTGTACAATACAGTCTGATGATGCTGGGTGTACAGATCCAGTGTGACAGGTTACTCTCACTATATATATGTGATATAAGAGTAAAGGCTCCATCTCTGTGCAGCATGCTTATCATGTATACAGACTTTGAGTACATGTTAGATCCTGGGTCTCCAGGTTACTTTCCTTGCTGCACATATGATTTGTGCATGACTTCCAAATCCGTGCTTTATTTCTGGAGATATGGCAGCCTTTAGTCCTATTATGTTGCATGCTGTCCTGCCTGATATATCCACCCCCCTTTTTCTATATATCTAAGATGGTGGATAGCACAAGCCTGAGTGCATTACCTGGAGCCTTACTATATATATATTATCAGGTGTCAATAAATATTCAGGGAGTAATTCAGCACATGGCATGGTGGTGAGTGGGGCACTAATAATGCAGCATATGGCAGGCAGTGAGTGGACATAGCTCAGCACATGGCGGAGGCAGTGAGTGGGCACTAATAGCTCAGCACATGGCGGGGGCAGTGAGTGGGCACTAATAACTCAGCACATGGCGGGCAGTGAGTGGGCACTCCTAGTGTGATGCTGCACCTTGCTCTGGAGAACACATCATGGGCCCAGTTTTCAGCCCTGTCTATTGTATGTAGGTGGTGTGACTGACTGGGGACACAGACCTTGCAGTTTTCTGCACGTACACTTATGGCTGCATGCAGCTTATACTAGACCTACATATTATATTTTCTTACGATATATGTGCAGCTGGTGGTTAGAGAGCCTGTCTGTAACTGCTGTAGAGGAGCAGGCGGCTTCTTTATTGTTACAGCATATAACACAGCATTGCCCATCATCGAATTTATCTGACCTTATGATGGGACATTTTCCAGTATCAACCTGTAATATACCTTGGTTGTAAACTTACATGGTGTTTTCATCTTCACTTCTCCCACATCTTGTGCAGTTGGGGGGGGGGGGTCCTTGAAGTTGGTTATAAATTGGTCTGGGGGATCCATTGGGATATGGATTCCTCTTTTTGGAATTTAATTTGGGTCTTGATCTGGTGAATGGTGGAGGGGATTTTCAGCAAGGGTTTGTTGAATCCTCAGGAAGTTCAAGTGAACATTGGAACCCTGTGGTTGTGGTGCTCCCGAGCTGGTGGGGTAACGGCTGGCAGTAATTGGTACATTTTATGTTCACTTTTTGTTTGGTAATCACCAGATCTTATGAGCTTCAAGGACTCCTCCCAGCATGTTAATGTTCTTTATGCTTTGATGTTTTATTGTATGCTGTTTTAATTATATTGTCCCCTTCATATATTTGCAGGAATGGTGTATACCCACCGAGTGCTTAATTTTATATTACCTAAGATGGTGGATAGCACAGACTGAGTGGATTACCTGGAGCCGGGCAGTTGGGGGGGTCCTTGAAGTTGGTTGCAAATTGGTCTGGGGGATCCATTGGGATATGGATTCTTCCGTTTGGTATTAAATATGGTTCTGGATCTGGTGAAATGTGGAGGGGAGTTTCGGCAAGGGTTTGTCGGATCCTCAGGAAGTGCAAGTGAACATTGGAACCCTGTGGTTATGGTGCTCCCGAGCTGGTGGGGTAACGGCTGGGAGTAATTGTTGGTACATTTTATGTTCACTTTATGTTTGGTAATCGCCAGATCTTATGAGCTTCAAGGACTCCTCCCAGCGAGCTAAGGTTATTTATGCTTTGTTGGGTTATTGTATGTTTGTTTTAATAAAGGTATTAAAAAAAAAAAAAAAAAAAGCACTTATTTGTTTCTTTTTTAGTGGGTCCTTGAAGCTAATTATGATTTGGTCAGTAGGGGTAACCATCTCAGGTATGGACCCTCTGTTTAGGGGGGTATTCATCATAGTATGACCCTTTGTGTGGAGGAGAAAACATCTCGGGTATGACCCCTGGATGGAGGGGTGTACATCATAGTATGACCCCCTGGTATGGAGGGGTAGCCATCTTTGGTATGGCCCCCTGGTGTGGAGGAGTGACCATCACAGTATGGCCCCCTGGTCTCCAGAAGCATTTATATCCTACAAGACCCAGTTAGGGTAAAGTCCCTGTGGACATGGCAATCATATTCTACATGCCTACAAATTAAATTGGGTCCTATGAGCTAGGAACAATAGCTTAAAAAAAAAAAAAAAAAAAAAAAAAAAAAGGGCATGCATTTCAATACAATCGTTAGCTTCAAGGACGCTCTCTTTTTTCATGTGACTTGAGAATGCTGAGGCACAGATTTTGACTGTTTATATTGACTAACTCTTGTTTCTTTCAAGGTTGTCCTCTGGACAATGCAGTAATCTGGGGAATTAAACTGAAGAGCAATGTACCTAATATGGGTGCCCTGGAGTCAGTGGGAGTGACTAAGGGAAAAGTAATAAAGTGCATCTCGATGCCCTTGAGCCAGTGGGAGCGGCTAAGGGTGAAGAAATCAAGCGCATTAACACGAAGGGCGATGTGCCTATTCCCAATGCCTTTGTCCCAGTTGGAGAGGGTTAATGGTATTTGTTATCAAATGCCTGTAAAGCAATTAACAATGGCGTGGCAAGGTTATTAATAATGCCTTTGTAGAATTTTCTGCTATAGGCTTATTTCATTTACTATGTCCGAATATTACAGAAATTGTTCAAATTATTTAATGATCGGTTATAATGTTGATATTATATTGTGTATGGCTTTTAATTTCTCCTTGTTTATAATATCTTTCTCTTTATATACACTCATCACTTTTTGGGTAGTAATAGTAAGTGGGTTTAAGAATTGGTTACTACACAGCCCAGCAACTGTATGTAATGGTGGTTTCTAGAACTAAAATCTGTGAATTAGTGAGTTATTAGAGCTGGCTACAATACATGCGGTATAATAGTTTTTGAGGCATGACAGATGTCATTATACAGGTAGTCAGACTGTGGCTACCCCCTTTATTATGGTTTAGTTTCTGCATTACCCATTATAGGATCCACATTGCAGCATGTTTAGCGGCTGTTATTTTGCTGTAGTTACCGTATTATTGATCATAATTTGGTAGTGTTGCATTGTTAAAATTAATCTGTAGTCCTGGAATTTTGTTACTTATATGCACAGTCTTTCCATAGCATGCAGAACTCGTTGATGACTTTATTAGGCATGGGTGATGGGGGTCGAGTCCATTCAAGGTGTCAAATGGCCTCGCTGGTGGCGGTTTAGGAGTCAGGTGGAAGTTGCAGACAAGTTAAGGTGGACTCATTTTAACTAATAGAGGATGTAAAACCTCATGGTGGTGAGCAGGCTCGGCTTTGGTGGCCAGCCTCAAGGACGTTGTAATGGTAACATCAATCAGGGGCGGGCACAGTGGTTAAGCACAGGAGTGAGGATAATAGGGTCATTGGTGCCCTGAAAGTTTACTGGCTCTGCTTGAATGGCAAGCCAGTGCGTGCCGCCCCTTTATGGCTGTCTGTCCTGGTGCTGTATGTCAGACAGATGGGGATATCGCAGTACTTGTGAATCCCAATGTACTAGCACTCCACCTGACTCCTACTGTGATTATTTAATCCTGTGATTTGAATAAAAGCTGTGGCCATTTTGACAACCAAAATAATGTGTTTGTGTATTTATTTTAGTACCTAGGTTTACAGTAGTTATGGTGGTTTTAAGAAGGAGTGGGGTCCATCCCATATCCAAAAGTCAAGAAACCACCGGAGACTAGATGGAGGTGGACATGACTTGGGGATGGGTGGACCGAGAACTCCTGCAGCTTTTGTTTGTATTGCGGTGTAGATTTTAAACAAGAGTGTTGTTGCTTTAAGAGGAAGTTTAGATGTTTGTGCCTGGTGTATTACTGTGAGGAGGGTGGGGCTTATATAGGGGAGGCAACTCTGGCTCTCCCTCTCTCTCTCACAGGATGGACAGGAGGAAACATTACCCGCCCTCCCGCCCTGTTTATAATCTTTAAACTTTTTAATTATTGCTTGTATAATGATAAATTTTTCATTGTATTTTTGAATTTGTCATTGTATATCTTGTACCATGTTCAATTGTATATTGGCTATAAAGAGTTATTATTTGTGGTAACCTTCTAAGCCCAAGGGAAGGGCAATCCTTCAGCCATGGTTCCCTGGAGGTTTCCTCCACAGGGGGTTTTTCCTCTCCTGAGCGCTGTAGGATGACTCTTTGTGAGTCGGGGGTTTGCCAAGTTTAGTCCCATTAATGCTTTTGCAGGGACTTCTAGTTTTTAAGTTTACAAAAATGATTTAATTATTTATAAAAAAAAAAAAAAAAGGTGTCAAATGAGACTTGGAATATTTAACCCGTCACGGCTTTGTGGTTTAGGAGTCAGGTGGAAGTTGCAGACAAGTTAAGGTGGACTCATTTTAACTAATAGAGGATGTAAAACCTCATGGTGGTGAGCAGGCTCGGCTTTGGTGGCCAGCCTCAAGGACGTTGTAATGGTAACATCAATCAGGGGCGGGCACAGTGGTTAAGCACAGGAGTGAGGATAATAGGGTCATTGGTGCCCTGAAAGTTTACTGGCTCTGCTTGAATGGCAAGCCAGTGCGTGCCGCCCCTTTATGGCTGTCTGTCCTGGTGCTGTATGTCAGACAGATGGGGATATCGCAGTACTTGTGAATCCCAATGTACTAGCACTCCACCTGACTCCTACTGTGATTATTTAATCCTGTGATTTGAATAAAAGCTGTGGCCATTTTGACAACCAAAATAATGTGTTTGTGTATTTATTTTAGTACCTAGGTTTACAGTAGTTATGGTGGTTTTAAGAAGGAGTGGGGTCCATCCCATATCCAAAAGTCAAGGGTTAAAAGACAACTTGCGCTGATTTCAATTCAATCTGTTTTTGGAAACCGGATCAGATATTAAACTGATAAGAACAGATACTACACTACATATAGAGTGGCGGCGGAGGCAGCGACGACGACGGATGCAAGAGGCCGAGAATCGATAACCAGAAATGGTTTGCCACTTCTGACGCACCTAGGCCTAAAACTGACACCCATTGTGGAGACAGAGCAAAAAGAGTGCCGCAGGGAAGACATTTCCAGAAACTCTGGGATGCATTCTCAATGCACGTCCTGCTGTGTGTGTGTGTGTGTGTTCAAGCTGTGCACAACGCGTTTTGAATCTGCATAACTCCGCCTACTTTGACCACACCCTCCATCCCCATTGTGACTGCACATGAATGTTCCGTGCTAAGATTCCATCTACTGCAGGCAGCGCACCTGGTTGGTCAAAAGCATTAGAACACTCACACAGGTGTAGATGGACAAGACGAGCAGATTCGAGATCAGCACAGACACCAGTTTTCCTTTTTTTTCAAATACATATAACACACCACATTTAAAATTCGGTGGTCCACAAGAGGGACACAATGTTTTCCAAAAGAATTCATGTGGTCACAAATGCGGTATGTATGGCAGAACTACTCATTGGATACTTCAATTTAAATACCAAGTGCTGACAGCAGAGGCCTAATTTTGTAGATGGCACAGTATATTTGCAACACTGTAAGAACGGCCTAATACAGGCCTACATCTCAACACACCAGTTGCAGCAACCAGTAAAGACAAATTGATTGACTGATTGATTGCATATTGAATGCAATACAATGCTTGACATACATAGGTGAAAGCAAGGCCAGGCAAGGCACACAAAATGTTACAAATGGTCAAGTGAAATCAAGCAAAATGCTACATTTGGCATCTGAAATGTGCTTCGCTGACACTGAAAAGTATTCACATAAAGGGTTAAAAGACAACTTGCGCTGATTTCAATTCAATCTGTTTTTGGAAACCGGATCAGATATTAAACTGATAAGAACAGATACTACACTACATCTAGAGTGGCGGCGGAGGCAGCGACGGCAACGGATGCAAGAGGCCGAGAATCGATAACCAGAAATGGTTTGCCACTTCTGACGCACCTAGGCCTAAAACTGACACCCATTGTGGAGACAGAGCAAAAAGAGTGCCGCAGGGAAGACATTTCCAGAAACTCTGGGATGCATTCTCAATGCACGTCCTGCTGTGTGTGTGTGTTCAAGCTGTGCACAACGCGTTTTGAATCTGCATAACTCCGCCTTCTTTGACCACACCCTCCATCCCCATTGTGACTGCACATGAATGTTCCGTGCTAAGATTCCATCTACTGCAGGCAGCGCACCTGGTTGGTCAAAAGCATTAGAACACTCACACAGGTGTAGATGGACAAGACGAGCAGATTCGAGATCAGCACAGTCACCAGTTTTCCTTTTTTTTCAAATACATATAACACACCACATTTAAAATTCGGTGGTCCACAAGAGGGACACAATGCTTTCCAAAAGAATTCATGTGGTCACAAATGCGGTATGTATGGCAGAACTACTCATTGGATACTTCAATTTAAATACCAAGTGCTGACAGCAGAGGCCTAATTTTGTAGATGGCACAGTATATTTGCAACACTGTAAGAAAGGCCTAATACAGGCCTACATCTCAACACACCAGTTGCAGCAACCAGTAAAGACAAATTGATTGACTGATTGATTGCATATTGAATGCAATACAATGCTTGACATACATAGGTGAAAGCAAGGCCAGGCAAGGCACACAAAATGTTGCAAATGGTCAAGTGAAATCAAGCAAAATGCTACATTTGGCATCTGAAATGTGCTTCGCTGACACTGAAAAGTATTCACATAAAGGGTTAAAAGACAACTTGCGCTGATTTCAATTCAATCTGTTTTTGGAAACCGGATCAGATATTAAACTGATAAGAACAGATACTACACTACATCTAGAGTGGTGGCGGAGGCAGCGACGACGACGGATGCAAGAGGCCGAGAATCGATAACCAGAAATGGTTTGCCACTTCTGACGCACCTTGGCCTAAAACTGACACCCATTGTGGAGACAGAGCAAAAAGAGTGCCGCAGGGAAGACATTTCCAGAAACTCTGGGATGCATTCTCAATGCACGTCCTGCTGTGTGTGTGTGTGTGTGTTCAAGCTGTGCACAACGCGTTTTGAATCTGCATAACTCCGCCTACTTTGACCACACCCTCCATCCCCATTGTGACTGCACATGAATGTTCCGTGCTAAGATTCCATCTACTGCAGGCAGCGCACCTGGTTGGTCAAAAGCATTAGAACACTCACACAGGTGTAGATGGACAAGACGAGCAGATTCGAGATCAGCACAGACACCAGTTTTCCTTTTTTTTCAAATACATATAACACACCACATTTAAAATTCGGTGGTCCACAAGAGGGACACAATGTTTTCCAAAAGAATTCATGTGGTCACAAATGCGATATGTATGGCAGAACTACTCATTGGATACTTCAATTTAAATACCAAGTGCTGACAGCAGAGGCCTAATTTTGTAGATGGCACAGTATATTTGCAACACTGTAAGAAAGGCCTAATACAGGCCTACATCTCAACACACCAGTTGCAGCAACCAGTAAAGACAAATTGATTGACTGATTGATTGCATATTGAATGCAATACAATGCTTGACATACATAGGTGAAAGCAAGGCCAGGCAAGGCACACAAAATGTTACAAATGGTCAAGTGAAATCAAGCAAAATGCTACATTTGGCATCTGAAATGTGCTTCGCTGACACTGAAAAGTATTCACATAAAGGTTTAAAAGACAGCTTGCGCTGATTTCAATTCAATCTGTTTTTGGAAACCGGATCAGATATTAAACTGATAAGAACAGATACTACACTACATCTAGAGTGGCGGCGGAGGCAGCGACGACGACGGATGCAAGAGGCCGAGAATCGAAAACCAGAAATGGTTTGCCACTTCTGACGCACCTAGGCCTAAAACTGACACCCATAGTGGAGACAGAGCAAAAAGAGTGCCGCAGGGAAGACATTTCCAGAAACTCTGGGATGCATTCTCAATGCACGTCCTGCTGTGTGTGTGTGTGTGTGTGTGTTCAAGCTGTGCACAACGCGTTTTGAATCTGCATAACTCCGCCTACTTTGACCACACTCTCCATCCCCATTGTGACTGCACATGAATGTTCCGTGCTAAGATTCCATCTACTGCAGGCAGCGCACCTGGTTGGTCAAAAGCATTAGAACACTCACACAGGTGTAGATGGACAAGACGAGCAGATTCGAGATCAGCACAGACACCAGTTTTCCTTTTTTTTCAAATACATATAACACACCACATTTAAAATTCGGTGGTCCACAAGAGGGACACAATGTTTTCCAAAAGAATTCATGTGGTCACAAATGCGGTATGTATGGCAGAACTACTCATTGGATACTTCAATTTAAATACCAAGTGCTGACAGCAGAGGCCTAATTTTGTAGATGGCACAGTATATTTGCAACACTGTAAGAAAGGCCTAATACAGGCCTACATCTCAACACACCAGTTGCAGCAACCAGTAAAGACAAATTGATTGACTGATTGATTGCATATTGAATGCAATACAATGCTTGACATACATAGGTGAAAGCAAGGCCAGGCAAGGCACACAAAATGTTGCAAATGGTCAAGTGAAATCAAGCAAAATGCTACATTTGGCATCTGAAATGTGCTTCGCTGACACTGAAAAGTATTCACATAAAGGGTTAAAAGACAACTTGCGCTGATTTCAATTCAATCTGTTTTTGGAAACTGGATCAGATATTAAACTGATAAGAACAGATACTACACTACATCTAGAGTGGCGGCGGAGGCAGCGACGACGACGGATGCAAGAGGCCGAGAATCGAAAACCAGAAATGGTTTGCCACTTCTGACGCACCTAGGCCTAAAACTGACACCCATAGTGGAGACAGAGCAAAAAGAGTGCCGCAGGGAAGACATTTCCAGAAACTCTGGGATGCATTCTCAATACACGTCCTGCTGTGTGTGTGTGTGTGTGTGTTCAAGCTGTGCACAACGCGTTTTGAATCTGCATAACTCCGCCTACTTTGACCACACCCTCCATCCCCATTGTGACTGCACATGAATGTTCCGTGCTAAGATTCCATCTACTGCAGGCAGCGCACCTGGTTGGTCAAAAGCATTAGAACACTCACACAGGTGTAGATGGACAAGACAAGCAGATTCGAGATCAGCACAGACACCAGTTTTCCTTTTTTTTCAAATACATATAACACACCACATTTAAAATTCGGTGGTCCACAAGAGGGACACAATGTTTTCCAAAAGAATTCATGTGGTCACAAATGCGGTATGTATGGCAGAACTACTCATTGGATACTTCAATTTAAATACCAAGTGCTGACAGCAGAGGCCTAATTTTGTAGATGGCACAGTATATTTGCAACACTGTAAGAAAGGCCTAATACAGGCCTACATCTCAACACACCAGTTGCAGCAACCAGTAAAGACAAATTGATTGACTGATTGATTGCATATTGAATGCAATACAATGCTTGACATACATAGGTGAAAGCAAGGCCAGGCAAGGCACACAAAATGTTGCAAATGGTCAAGTGAAATCAAGCAAAATGCTACATTTGGCATCTGAAATGTGCTTCGCTGACACTGAAAAGTATTCACATAAAGGGTTAAAAGACAACTTGCGCTGATTTCAATTCAATCTGTTTTTGGAAACCGGATCAGATATTAAACTGATAAGAACAGATACTACACTACATCTAGAGTGGCGGCGGAGGCAGCGACGACAACGGATGCAAGAGGCCGAGAATCGATAACCAGAAATGGTTTGCCACTTCTGACGCACCTAGGCCTAAAACTGACACCCATTGTGGAAACAGAGCAAAAAGAGTGCCGCAGGGAAGACATTTCCAGAAACTCTGGGATGCATTCTCAATGCACGTCCTGCTGTATGTGTGTGTGTGTGTTCAAGCTGTGCACAACGCGTTTTGAATCTGCATAACTCTGCCTACTTTGACCACACCCTCCATCCCCATTGTGACTGCACATGAATGTTCCGTGCTAAGATTCCATCTACTGCAGGCAGCGCACCTGGTTGGTCAAAAACATTAGAACACTCACACAGGTGTAGATGGACAAGACGAGCAGATTCGAGATCAGCACAGACACCAGTTTTCCTTTTTTTTCAAATACATATAACACACCACATTTAAAATTCGGTGGTCCACAAGAGGGACACAATGTTTTCCAAAAGAATTCATGTGGTCACAAATGCGGTATGTATGGCAGAACTACTCATTGGATACTTCAATTTAAATACCAAGTGCTGACAGCAGAGGCCTAATTTTGTAGATGGCACAGTATATTTGCAACACTGTAAGAAAGGCCTAATACAGGCCTACATCTCAACACACCAGTTGCAGCAACCAGTAAAGACAAATTGATTGACTGATTGATTGCATATTGAATGCAATACAATGCTTGACATACATAGGTGAAAGCAAGGCCAGGCAAGGCACACAAAATGTTGCAAATGGTCAAGTGAAATCAAGCAAAATGCTACATTTGGCATCTGAAATGTGCTTCGCTGACACTGAAAAGTATTCACATAAAGGGTTAAAAGACAACTTGCGCTGATTTCAATTCAATCTGTTTTTGGAAACCGGATCAGATATTAAACTGATAAGAACAGATACTACACTACATCTAGAGTGGCGGCGGAGGCAGCGACGACAACGGATGCAAGAGGCCGAGAATCGATAACCAGAAATGGTTTGCCACTTCTGACGCACCTAGGCCTAAAACTGACACCCATTGTGGAGACAGAGCAAAAAGAGTGCCGCAGGGAAGACATTTCCAGAAACTCTGGGATGCATTCTCAATGCACGTCCTGCTGTGTGTGTGTGTTCAAGCTGTGCACAACGCGTTTTGAATCTGCATAACTCCGCCTTCTTTGACCACACCCTCCATCCCCATTGTGACTGCACATGAATGTTCCGTGCTAAGATTCCATCTACTGCAGGCAGCGCACCTGGTTGGTCAAAAGCATTAGAACACTCACACAGGTGTAGATGGACAAGACGAGCAGATTCGAGATCAGCACAGACACCAGTTTTCCTTTTTTTTCAAATACATATAACACACCACATTTAAAATTCGGTGGTCCACAAGAGGGACACAATGTTTTCCAAAAGAATTCATGTGGTCACAAATGCGGTATGTATGGCAGAACTACTCATTGGATACTTCAATTTAAATACCAAGTGCTGACAGCAGAGGCCTAATTTTGTAGATGGCACAGTATATTTGCAACACTGTAAGAAAGGCCTAATACAGGCCTACATCTCAACACACCAGTTGCAGCAACCAGTAAAGACAAATTGATTGACTGATTGATTGCATATTGAATGCAATACAATGCTTGACATACATAGGTGAAAGCAAGGCCAGGCAAGGCACACAAAATGTTGCAAATGGTCAAGTGAAATCAAGCAAAATGCTACATTTGGCATCTGAAATGTGCTTCGCTGACACTGAAAAGTATTCACATAAAGGGTTAAAAGACAACTTGCGCTGATTTCAATTCAATCTGTTTTTGGAAACCGGATCAGATATTAAACTGATAAGAACAGATACTACACTACATCTAGAGTGGTGGCGGAGGCAGCGACGACGACGGATGCAAGAGGCCGAGAATCGATAACCAGAAATGGTTTGCCACTTCTGACGCACCTAGGCCTAAAACTGACACCCATTGTGGAGACAGAGCAAAAAGAGTGCCGCAGGGAAGACATTTCCAGAAACTCTGGGATGCATTCTCAATGCACGTCCTGCTGTGTGTGTGTGTGTGTGTTCAAGCTGTGCACAACGCGTTTTGAATCTGCATAACTCCGCCTACTTTGACCACACCCTCCATCCCCATTGTGACTGCACATGAATGTTCCGTGCTAAGATTCCATCTACTGCAGGCAGCGCACCTGGTTGGTCAAAAGCATTAGAACACTCACACAGGTGTAGATGGACAAGACGAGCAGATTCGAGATCAGCACAGACACCAGTTTTCCTTTTTTTTCAAATACATATAACACACCACATTTAAAATTCGGTGGTCCACAAGAGGGACACAATGTTTTCCAAAAGAATTCATGTGGTCACAAATGCGATATGTATGGCAGAACTACTCATTGGATACTTCAATTTAAATACCAAGTGCTGACAGCAGAGGCCTAATTTTGTAGATGGCACAGTATATTTGCAACACTGTAAGAAAGGCCTAATACAGGCCTACATCTCAACACACCAGTTGCAGCAACCAGTAAAGACAAATTGATTGACTGATTGATTGCATATTGAATGCAATACAATGCTTGACATACATAGGTGAAAGCAAGGCCAGGCAAGGCACACAAAATGTTACAAATGGTCAAGTGAAATCAAGCAAAATGCTACATTTGGCATCTGAAATGTGCTTCGCTGACACTGAAAAGTATTCACATAAAGGTTTAAAAGACAGCTTGCGCTGATTTCAATTCAATCTGTTTTTGGAAACCGGATCAGATATTAAACTGATAAGAACAGATACTACACTACATCTAGAGTGGCGGCGGAGGCAGCGACGACAACGGATGCAAGAGGCCGAGAATCGATAACCAGAAATGGTTTGCCACTTCTGACGCACCTAGGCCTAAAACTGACACCCATTGTGGAGACAGAGCAAAAAGAGTGCCGCAGGGAAGACATTTCCAGAAACTCTGGGATGCATTCTCAATGCACGTCCTGCTGTGTGTGTGTGTGTTCAAGCTGTGCACAACGCGTTTTGAATCTGCATAACTCCGCCTACTTTGACCACACCCTCCATCCCCATTGTGACTGCACATGAATGTTCTGTGCTAAGATTCCATCTACTGCAGGCAGCGCACCTGGTTGGTCAAAAGCATTAGAACACTCACACAGGTGTAGATGGACAAGACGAGCAGATTCGAGATCAGCACAGACACCAGTTTTCCTTTTTTTTCAAATACATATAACACACCACATTTAAAATTCGGTGGTCCACAAGAGGGACACAATGTTTTCCAAAAGAATTCATGTGGTCACAAATGCGGTATGTATGGCAGAACTACTCATTGGATACTTCAATTTAAATACCAAGTGCTGACAGCAGAGGCCTAATTTTGTAGATGGCACAGTATATTTGCAACACTGTAAGAAAGGCCTAATACAGGCCTACATCTCAACACACCAGTTGCAGCAACCAGTAAAGACAAATTGATTGACTGATTGATTGCATATTGAATGCAATACAATGCTTGACATACATAGGTGAAAGCAAGGCCAGGCAAGGCACACAAAATGTTGCAAATGGTCAAGTGAAATCAAGCAAAATGCTACATTTGGCATCTGAAATGTGCTTCGCTGACACTGAAAAGTATTCACATAAAGGGTTAAAAGACAACTTGCGCTGATTTCAATTCAATCTGTTTTTGGAAACTGGATCAGATATTAAACTGATAAGAACAGATACTACACTACATCTAGAGTGGCGGCGGAGGCAGCGACGACGACGGATGCAAGAGGCCGAGAATCGAAAACCAGAAATGGTTTGCCACTTCTGACGCACCTAGGCCTAAAACTGACACCCATTGTGGAGACAGAGCAAAAAGAGTGCCGCAGGGAAGACATTTCCAGAAACTCTGGGATGCATTCTCAATGCACGTCCTGCTGTGTGTGTGTGTGTTCAAGCTGTGCACAACGCGTTTTGAATCTGCATAACTCCGCCTACTTTGACCACACCCTCCATCCCCATTGTGACTGCACATGAATGTTCTGTGCTAAGATTCCATCTACTGCAGGCAGCGCACCTGGTTGGTCAAAAGCATTAGAACACTCACACAGGTGTAGATGGACAAGACGAGCAGATTCGAGATCAGCACAGACACCAGTTTTCCTTTTTTTTCAAATACATATAACACACCACATTTAAAATTCGGTGGTCCACAAGAGGGACACAATGTTTTCCAAAAGAATTCATGTGGTCACAAATGCGGTATGTATGGCAGAACTACTCATTGGATACTTCAATTTAAATACCAAGTGCTGACAGCAGAGGCCTAATTTTGTAGATGGCACAGTATATTTGCAACACTGTAAGAAAGGCCTAATACAGGCCTACATCTCAACACACCAGTTGCAGCAACCAGTAAAGACAAATTGATTGACTGATTGATTGCATATTGAATGCAATACAATGCTTGACATACATAGGTGAAAGCAAGGCCAGGCAAGGCACACAAAATGTTGCAAATGATCAAGTGAAATCAAGCAAAATGCTACATTTGGCATCTGAAATGTGCTTCGCTGACACTGAAAAGTATTCACATAAAGGGTTAAAAGACAACTTGCGCTGATTTCAATTCAATCTGTTTCTGGAAACCGGATCAGATATTAAACTGATAAGAACAGATACTACACTACATCTAGAGTGGCGGCGGAGGCAGCGATGACGACAGATGCAAGAGGCCGAGAACCGATAACCAGAAATGGTTTGCCACTTCTGACGCACCTAGGCCTAAAACTGACACCCATTGTGGAGACAGAGCAAAAAGAGTGCCGCAGGGAAGACATTTCCAGAAACTCTGGGATGCATTCTCAATGCACGTCCTGCTGTGTGTGTGTGTTCAAGCTGTGCACAACGCGTTTTGAATCTGCATAACTCCGCCTACTTTGACCACACCCTCCATCCCCATTGTGACTGCACATGAATGTTCCGTGCTAAGATTCCATCTACTGCAGGCAGCGCACCTGGTTGGTCAAAAGCATTAGAACACTCACACAGGTGTAGATGGACAAGACGAGCAGATTCGAGATCAGCACAGTCACCAGTTTTCCTTTTTTTTTCAAATACATATAACACACCACATTTAAAATTCGGTGGTCCACAAGAGGGACACAATGTTTTCCAAAAGAATTCATGTGGTCACAAATGCGGTATGTATGGCAGAACTACTCATTGGATACTTCAATTTAAATACCAAGTGCTGACAGCAGAGGCCTAATTTTGTAGATGGCACAGTATATTTGCAACACTGTAAGAAAGGCCTAATACAGGCCTGCATCTCAACACACCAGTTGCAGCAACCAGTAAAGACAAATTGATTGACTGATTGATTGCATATTGAATGCAATACAATGCTTGACATACATAGGTGAAAGCAAGGCCAGGCAAGGCACACAAAATGTTGCAAATGGTCAAGTGAAATCAAGCAAAATGCTACATTTGGCATCTGAAATGTGCTTCGCTGACACTGAAAAGTATTCACATAAAGGGTTAAAAGACAACTTGCGCTGATTTCAATTCAATCTGTTTTTGGAAACCGGATCAGATATTAAACTGATAAGAACAGATACTACACTACATCTAGAGTGGCGGCGGAGGCAGCGATGACGACGGATGAAAGAGGCTGAGAATCGATAACCAGAAATGGTTTGCCACTTCTGACGCACCTAGGCCTAAAACTGACAGCCATTGTGGAGACAGAGCAAAAAGAGTGCCGCAGGGAAGACATTTCCAGAAACTCTGGGATGCATTCTCAATGCACGTCCTGCTGTGTGTGTGTGTGTGTGTGTTCAAGCTGTGCACAACGCGTTTTGAATCTGCATAACTCCGCCTACTTTGACCACACCCTCCATCCCCATTGTGACTGCACATGAATGTTCCGTGCTAAGATTCCATCTACTGCAGGCAGCGCACCTGGTTGGTCAAAAGCATTAGAACACTCACACAGGTGTAGATGGACAAGACGAGCAGATTCGAGATCAGCACAGACACCAGTTTTCCTTTTTTTTTCAAATACATATAACACACCACATTTAAAATTCGGTGGTCCACAAGAGGGACACAATGTTTTCCAAAAGAATTCATGTGGTCACAAATGCGGTATGTATGGCAGAACTACTCATTGGATACTTCAATTTAAATACCAAGTGCTGACAGCAGAGGCTTAATTTTGTAGATGGCATAGTATATTTGCAACACTGTAAGAAAGGCCTAATACAGGCCTACATCTCAACACACCAGTTGCAGCAACCAGTAAAGACAAATTGATTGACTGATTGATTGCATATTGAATGCAATACAATGCTTGACATACATAGGTGAAAGCAAGGCCAGGCAAGGCACACAAAATGTTGCAAATGGTCAAGTGAAATCAAGCAAAATGCTACATTTGGCATCTGAAATGTGCTTCGCTGACACTGAAAAGTATTCACATAAAGGGTTAAAAGACAACTTGCGCTGATTTCAATTCAATCTGTTTCTGGAAACCGGATCAGATATTAAACTGATAAGAACAGATACTACACTACATCTAGAGTGGCGGCGGAGGCAGCGATGACGACAGATGCAAGAGGCCGAGAACCGATAACCAGAAATGGTTTGCCACTTCTGACGCACCTAGGCCTAAAACTGACACCCATTGTGGAGACAGAGCAAAAAGAGTGCCGCAGGGAAGACATTTCCAGAAACTCTGGGATGCATTCTCAATGCACGTCCTGCTGTGTGTGTGTGTTCAAGCTGTGCACAACGCGTTTTGAATCTGCATAACTCCGCCTACTTTGACCACACCCTCCATCCCCATTGTGACTGCACATGAATGTTCCGTGCTAAGATTCCATCTACTGCAGGCAGCGCACCTGGTTGGTCAAAAGCATTAGAACACTCACACAGGTGTAGATGGACAAGACAAGCAGATTCGAGATCAGCACAGACACCAGTTTTCCTTTTTTTTTCAAATACATATAACACACCACATTTAAAATTCGGTGGTCCACAAGAGGGACACAATGTTTTCCAAAAGAATTCATGTGGTCACAAATGCGGTATGTATGGCAGAACTACTCATTGGATACTTCAATTTAAATACCAAGTGCTGACAGCAGAGGCTTAATTTTGTAGATGGCATAGTATATTTGCAACACTGTAAGAAAGGCCTAATACAGGCCTACATCTCAACACACCAGTTGCAGCAACCAGTAAAGACAAATTGATTGACTGATTGATTGCATATTGAATGCAATACAATGCTTGACATACATAGGTGAAAGCAAGGCCAGGCAAGGCACACAAAATGTTGCAAATGGTCAAGTGAAATCAAGCAAAATGCTACATTTGGCATCTGAAATGTGCTTCGCTGACACTGAAAAGTATTCACATAAAGGGTTAAAAGACAACTTGCGCTGATTTCTATTCAATCTGTTTCTGGAAACCGGATCAGATATTAAACTGATAAGAACAGATACTACACTACATCTAGAGTGGCGGCGGAGGCAGCGATGACGACGGATGCAAGAGGCCGAGAACCGATAACCAGAAACGGTTTGCCACTTCTGACGCACCTAGGCCTAAAACTGACACCCATTGTGGAGACAGAGCAAAAAGAGTGCCGCAGGGAAGACATTTCCAGAAACTCTGGGATGCATTCTCAATGCACGTCGTGCTGTGTGTGTGTGTGTGTGTGTGTGTTCAAGCTGTGCACAACGCGTTTTGAATCTGCATAACTCCGCCTACTTTGACCACACCCTCCATCCCCATTGTGACTGCACATGAATGTTCCGTGCTAAGATTCCATCTACTGCAGGCAGCGCACCTGGTTGGTCAAAAGCATTAGAACACTCACACAGGTGTAGATGGACAAGACGAGCAGATTCGAGATCAGCACAGACACCAGTTTTCCTTTTTTTTCAAATACATATAACACACCACATTTAAAATTCGGTGGTCCACAAGAGGGACACAATGTTTTCCAAAAGAATTCATGTGGTCACAAATGCGGTATGTATGGCAGAACTACTCATTGGATACTTCAATTTAAATACCAAGTGCTGACAGCAGAGGCCTTATTTTGTAGATGGCACAGTATATTTGCAACACTGTAAGAAAGGCCTAATACAGGCCTACATCTCAACACACCAGTTGCAGCAACCAGTAAAGACAAATTGATTGACTGATTGATTGCATATTGAATGCAATACAATGCTTGACATACATAGGTGAAAGCAAGGCCAGGCAAGGCACACAAAATGTTGCAAATGGTCAAGTGAAATCAAGCAAAATGCTACATTTGGCATCTGAAATGTGCTTCGCTGACACTGAAAAGTATTCACATAAAGGGTTAAAAGACAACTTGCGCTGATTTCAATTCAATCTGTTTTTGGAAACCGGATCAGATATTAAACTGATAAGAACAGATACTACACTACATCTAGATTGGCGGCGGAGGCAGCGACGACGACGGATGAAAGAGGCCGAGAATCGATAACCAGAAATGGTTTGCCACTTCTGACGCACCTAGGCCTAAAACTGACACCCATTGTGGAGACAGAGCAAAAAGAGTGCCGCAGGGAAGACATTTCCAGAAACTCTGGGATGCATTCTCAATGCACGTCCTGCTGTGTGTGTGTGTGTGTGTGTGTTCAAGCTGTGCACAACGCGTTTTGAATCTGCATAACTCCGCCTACTTTGACCACACCCTCCATCCCCATTGTGACTGCACATGAATGTTCCGTGCTAAGATTCCATCTACTGCAGGCAGCGCACCTGGTTGGTCTAAAGCATTAGAACACTCACACAGGTGTAGATGGACAAGACAAGCAGATTCAAGATCAGCACAGACACCATTTTTACTTTTTTTTTTTTTTAAATGCATATAATACACCGCATTGAAAAGTCGGTGGTCCACAAGAGGGACACAATGTTTCACAAAAGAATTCATGCGGTCACAAATGCGGTATGTATGGCAGAACTACTCATTGGATACTTCAATTTAAATACCAAGTGCTGACAGCAGAGGCCTAATTTTGTAGATGGCACAGTATATTTGCAACACTGTAAGAAAGGCCTAATACAGGACTACATCTCAACACACCAGTTGCAGCAACCAGTAAAGACAAATTGATTGATTGATTGATTGCATATTGAATGCAATACAATGCTTGACATACATAGGTGAAAGCAAGGCCAGGCAAGGCACACAAAATGTTGCAAATGGTCAAGTGAAATCAAGCAAAATGCTACATTTGGCATCTGAATTGTGCTTCGCTGACACTGAAAAGTATTCACATAAAGGGTTAAAAGACAACTTGCGCTGATTTCAATTCAATCTGTTTCTGGAAACCGGATCAGATATTAAACTGATAAGAACAGATACTACACTACATCTAGAGTGGCGGCGGAGGCAGCGATGACGACGGATGCAAGAGGCCGAGAACCGATAACCAGAAATGGTTTGCCACTTCTGACGCACCTAGGCCTAAAACTGACACCCATTGTGGAGACAGAGCAAAAAGAGTGCCGCAGGGAAGACATTTCCAGAAACTCTGGGATGCATTCTCAATGCACGTTCTGCTGTGTGTGTGTGTGTTCAAGCTGTGCACAACGCGTTTTGAATCTGCATAACTCCGCCTACTTTGACCACACCCTCCATACCCATTGTGACTGCACATGAATGTTCCGTGCTAAGATTCCATCTACTGCAGGCAGCGCACCTGGTTGGTCTAAAGCATTAGAACACTCACACAGGTGTAGATGGACAAGACAAGCAGATTCAAGATCAGCACAGACACCATTTTTACTTTTTTTTTTTTTTAAATGCATATAATACACCGCATTGAAAAGTCGGTGGTCCACAAGAGGGACACAATGTTTCACAAAAGAATTCATGCGGTCACAAATGCGGTATGTATGGCAGAACTACTCATTGGATACTTCAATTTAAATACCAAGTGCTGACAGCAGAGGCCTAATTTTGTAGATGGCACAGTATATTTGCAACACTGTAAGAAAGGCCTAATACAGGACTACATCTCAACACACCAGTTGCAGCAACCAGTAAAGACAAATTGATTGATTGATTGATTGCATATTGAATGCAATACAATGCTTGACATACATAGGTGAAAGCAAGGCCAGGCAAGGCACACAAAATGTTGCAAATGGTCAAGTGAAATCAAGCAAAATGCTACATTTGGCATCTGAATTGTGCTTCGCTGACACTGAAAAGTATTCACATAAAGGGTTAAAAGACAACTTGCGCTGATTTCAATTCAATCTGTTTCTGGAAACCGGATCAGATATTAAACTGATAAGAACAGATACTACACTACATCTAGAGTGGCGGCGGAGGCAGCGATGACGACGGATGCAAGAGGCCGAGAACCGATAACCAGAAATGGTTTGCCACTTCTGACGCACCTAGGCCTAAAACTGACACCCATTGTGGAGACAGAGCAAAAAGAGTGCCGCAGGGAAGACATTTCCAGAAACTCTGGGATGCATTCTCAATGCACGTTCTGCTGTGTGTGTGTGTGTTCAAGCTGTGCACAACGCGTTTTGAATCTGCATAACTCCGCCTACTTTGACCACACCCTCCATACCCATTGTGACTGCACATGAATGTTCCGTGCTAAGATTCCATCTACTGCAGGCAGCGCACCTGGTTGGTCAAAAGCATTAGAACACTCACACAGGTGTAGATGGACAAGACAAGCAGATTCAAGATCAGCACAGACACCATTTTTACTTTTTTTTTTTTTTAAATACATATAATACACCGCATTGAAAAGTCGGTGGTCCACAAGAGGGAGACAATGTTTCACAAAAGAATTCATGCGGTCACAAATGCGGTATGTATGGCAGAACTACTCATTGGATACTTCAATTGAAAGGCCGCCAAGTACTGACAGCAGAGGCCTAATTTTGTAGATGGCACAGTATATTTGCAACACTGTAAGAAAGGCCTAATACAGGCCTACATCTCAACACACCTGTTGCAGCAACCAGTAAAGACAAATTGATTGAATGATTGATTGCATATTGAATGCAATGCAATGTTTGACATACATAGGTATGCTGCAACAGGTGTGTTAAGATGTAGGCCTGTATTAGGCCTATTATTAGGTAATAATATATTAATATATAATATAAAAATATATATAAAAATAATATATAACTATATTAGGCAAATATACTGTGCCATCTACAAAATTAGGCCCCTGCTGTCAGTACTTGGCGGCGTTTCAATTGAAGTATCCAATGAGAAGTTCTGCCATACATACCACATTTGTGACCGCATGAATTCTTTTGGAAAGCATTGTTTCCCTCTTGTGGACCACCGACTTTTCAATGCGGTGTATTGTATGCATTTAAAAAAAATAAATAAATAAAAATGGTGTCTGTGCTGATCTTGAATCTGCTCGTCTTGTCCATCTGCACCTGAGTGAGTGTTCTAATGCTTTTGGCCAACCAGGTGCGCTGCCTGCAGTAGATGGAATCTTAGCACGGAACATTCATGTGCAGTCACAATGGGGATGGAGGGTGTGGTCAAAGTAGGCGGAGTTATGCAGATTCAAAATGCGTTGTGCACAGCTTAAACACACACACACACACACACACACACAGCAGGACGTGCATTGAGAATGCATCCCAGAGTTTCTGGAAATGTCTTCCCGTTATTGACCCTTTATTGCAGTATCCCCGGGAACAGTGCACTCCTTCTCTGATCCGGTTTCTAAAAACAGATTGAATTGAAATCAGCGCAAGTTGTCTTTTAACTCTTTATGTTAATTAATTTCAGGGTCAAAGAAGCACATTTCTCAGGCCAAATGTAGCATTTTGCTCGATTTCTCTTGACCAGGTGCAACATTTTGTGTGCCTTGCCTGGCCTTGCTTTCACCTATGTATGTCAAACATTGCATTGCATTCAATATGCAACAAAATCATATGAAAAACCTCAATACTAAAATCACTTTTTATTAGTTAAAAACAAGGCAACCAACCCCACCTACAGTGATCAACGAAAAAACTAAAACCAACTAAACAACATTTGCTCAAACAAATATAAAAGGAACTGATGGGGAAATCTATAACACCCTAGTCGAGGCACCTGTGCTGCCCCTACCTGGCTGCAGAGGTAGATGCCCTAGGGGGGAACGTTGTGGCGCCCCCGCTCCACGACGGCTGTCCCTGTGGGCCCTGATATGCCCTGCAGCCACTAGTGAGAGCCTCTACACACACACTAGAGGGTCCTCTACCGCTATACAATTAGCTACTATACTAGGGATGACCTAGTTCCCCAAGAGAAACAAGCTAATATACATGAACACATATGGCGATAAACATAAACTGGATAGTAGTTACTTCACAGTGGACCAAATATTTTTTACAGAATGTGGGTATTATCCATCTTAGATAATTCTAGCCGGATGGACTCTATTCTTTGCATGGGCTAACACACCAATCATGTATCCCTGTTGTCACATTCCGGTTTTCATATAAAGCCCCAGCAGCATGGATCACTTCCCACATAGAGCAATATGTTAAAGCCATAGATACTCATCTGTGCCACTGTGCTTCACCAGTCGCCATCTAAAGTACACGCCTCAACGCGTTTCGCCTATGTAGGCTCATCAGGAGGCCAGCTAGAATGATATTCTGTGTCACATAGGATAGTGGATAGCTGAATGCCCAATGCCAGATCACTCACTTTTATATTTGCCGCCGATAAACTCCAGCCCAGGTACCTCCTCTCCACTTCCTGTGGCGTCCCTTGGAGCCTCCAGCGCATGTCCGCACAGCCGTGCGCAGAGGGAACAAGTACACCAAGCCTCTGCGCATAGCATACTTCAAGCGCTAGGTGCTACTGCGCATGCCTGAGATCGGGCCCCTCTGTAGCTTCACAGCGCATGCCCAAAAAGGGACGCACAGAGGGAGGCCCCTGCTGACGTCGGTGAGTTTCAGTGACGTAGCCTGTCACCGTTCTATTGCGAATCCCTGGAGGGAGGCGTGTTCATATGGGCTCCACCCCCTTTCATGACCGCTAGCTACAGTCTCTGGAAATAGTAGCAGGAGGCGGGGCTTTGTCCACTATGGAACGCCTATCATCTGATTGTACCTGTCCATAAATAGGACAATACCATAATGCTGCATCCCATGCACTTAACGGAGCAAACTAGTGATGCCCCTTTTGATATTTGTCAATGGTAATATTATGTCTTAGACAGCCAGCCTCCCGCACATTAATAACATGAGGCACAGCACTCCTAACTATGCCTCCCTTGGTGCTAGCCTTGTTTCTCCTCTCCCCAACTCAAGGGGTATCGGAAGGCAATACCGCAGAGCTACATCACATATCTACCTTACTTAGATGCTTAAACTCTGGCTGAACCCTCCACTGTGTCATTTTTCATACGTGATCTCCCTAGATAAGCTGTTTAATATAGTATCCAGTCATATAAGTTACACACACATACAAAAAGATCATAGATACATGATAGGTGTGCAAGCTTAAAAACACCCTAACTTCCATACACTATTAGGGTGTGGGAGATATAAAAAGTACGGTCACCATGGAGGGCCCCAGGTAAACATCACAGGTGCATTCACAATGAGCCTAACCATCTGTGGAGCATGAAAGAAGGATAACTTCCATAACGATGTACACATATGGGGTACTGAAGGTATTCAATACATAAATCGATAGGGCTGCCTCACAGTAACTCCCCCATATCGAAGACTAGTTGCCAAAAATTATCTAAAGCATCCAGCCCCGAGTACACTTATCCCTACTCCATCCAGTAGCAATATGTACATACAATTTAGAGGCCTTTAAGGATCATGAAGAGCAAATAAAGTGGCAAAAAAAAAAATAAAAGATAGGTACAACTACAACACATGATGAGCAACTAAATTTCCATGACAATCCATGTGAGACCTCAGAAAGAAGACCCCATCGAACGATTGGTATGATCATATCACCCTGCGGACCAATAATACAATATAATATAACATACTAAACTGGAATATCGAATATCTAACCGGAGTGTTGTGAATTCTGCTCTTGGGCTCCCTCCGGTGGTTATAAGTGGTAGCGCTGCTGTCTGTCATTCACAGCAGTCATCAGGTGTGTCCACTTCGGACTGGGCTATTTAGTCTTGCTTCACCCTTTAGTCAGTGCCAGTTGTCCATTGTTCCTGGAGGATTCACATCCTTTCCTGGTCTCTCCTGCTTGCTGTTCATTTCATCAAAGATAAGTTCTGGCTTTGTTTTTTGCAGTCCACATGCTGTGGGCTTAATAGTTCAGTTCATTTCTACATTTTGTTTTGTCCAGCTTGGTCTGTGCAAGGATTTGTTCAGCCTTGCTGGTATCTATGGAGATGCAGATATACCCTCCATATCTTTAGTTGGATGTGGAGATTTTGTACTTTCTGTGGTGGATATTTTCTAGTGTTTTTAATACTGACCGCATAGCACTCTGTTCTATCCTTCCTATCTAGCTAGTACGGCCTCCTTTGCTAAATCCTGATTTCAGTCTGCGTATGTTATTTCCCTCTCCTCTCACAGTCAATATTTGTGGGGGGCTGTCTATCCCTTGGGGATTTTCTCTGAGGCAAGATAGTTTTCCTTTTCTTATCTCTAGGGGTATTTAGACCTCCGGCTGTGACGAGGTGTCTAGGGAGTGTTAGGAACATCCCACGGCTGCTTCTAGTTGCAGTGTTAAGTTCAGGGTCTGCGGTCAGTACAGGTACCACCTTCTCCAGAGTGTTCCTCATGCTGCTCCTAGGCCACCAGATCATAACACCGGAGTATCCCAGACTGTTAGCAGATGTCTATAGAAAGCATGCAAACGATACTTGCTTGTTAATTCCCTTTGGTTCAAGAGACTCCATCCTGAATATCCATTCACATTCACGTCTGAGGATCATCTTATCAAGATTCCCACCTCTCGGGTTCACCCTGACCACCTCTATGACAGTGAACCTTATTTCTGTTGGATCCCCCCTGTGGTAAGTATGCATATGTTTCGCCAGTGGGGTGTCCCTTTTATTACGAATATCTTTCATATGCTCCCCCCACTCTCCTCCTAAACTCCCTCTTGGTTTTCCCTATGTCGTCTTTAGGGCAGGGGCAGGAGGCTACATACACCACACCTGTTGTCTTACAATTTGAAAAGTCCCGTTGGTAAAAGTTTTTACCCGTGGTGGAGTTCTGGAATCGTTTACATGGTCTCATCCATTTACAGAGGCTACAGTCGCCACATTTAAGGAAGCCACATGGCCTCCTGTCCAGCCATGTCCCGCCAGGCTTTGGGCGCTGATACTGGCTGTGCACAAGCAAATCTCTGATGGATCTGCCCTTCCTGAATGTAATAATAGGGCGTTCACCTACTACATCCATCAGGTCGGGATCAAACTTGAGAACATCCCAATGTTTGGCAAACACCCTCCTGATATCCTGGTGCTGTGCATAAAATGTACCAATCATCCTTACTGTATCACAACCCTCAGTCTTAAGGTACCTTCACACTAAGCGACGCTGCAGCAATACAGACAACGATGCAGATCGCTGCAGCGTCGCTGTTTAGTCGCTGTGTGGTCGCTGGGGAGCTGTCACACAGACGGCTCTCCAGCGACCAACGATGCCGAAGTCCCCTGGTAACCAGGGTAAACATCGGGTTACTAAGCGCAGGGCCGCGCTTAGTAACCCGATGTTTACCCTGGTTACCAGCGTAAATGTAAAAAAAAACAACAGTACATACTCACCTTCTGCTGTCTGTCACACGTCCCTCGCCGTCTCCTTCCCGCAGTGACTGTGAGTGCCGGCCGTAAAGTAAAAGCAGAGCACAGCGGTGACGTCACCGCTGTGCTCTGTACTGCCGGCCCTCACAGTCAGTGCGGGAAGGAGACGGCGAGGGACGTGTGACAGACAGCAGAAGGTGAGTATGTACTGTTTGTTTTTTTTACTTTTACAATGGTAACCAGGGTAAATATCGGGTTACTAAGCGCGGCCCTGCGCTAAGTAACCCGATATTTACCCTGGTTACCACTGTAAAACATCGCTGGCATCGTTGCTTTGGCTGTCAAACACGACGATACACGCCGATCTGACGACCAAATAAAGTTCTGAACTTTCAGCAACGACCAGCGATATCACAGCAGGATCCTGATCGCTGCTGCTTGTCAAACACAACGATATCGCTACCCAGGACGCTGCAACATCACGGATCGCTATCGTTATCGTTGCAAAATCGGTTAGTGTGAAGGTACCTTTAGTTTGCTTCTGTAACAGACCCTGTCTATCGTGTTATGATCCCAGTGGCTGAGGATCACAGGAAATACTAGCTAAGTTACTAAACATAGAACAAGCTCTAGGGAGGTGGTAACTGGACTGACCGCAAACCTGATCCTATCCAAACACACTAAAGGTAGCCGGTGAACGTGCCTAAAATCCTGGACGTCTCGACGCAGCCTGAGAAACTGACTACCCCTAAAGAGAAAGCAAGACCTCACTTGCCTCAAGAGAAATAACCTTCAATATATGGGAAGCCCCCAACAAATAATAACGGTGAGGTAAGGAGAAAAGACACACGTAGGAATGAAAACAGATTCAGCAAATGAGGCCCACTAATACTAGATAGCAGAAGACAGATAGCGAACTGTGCGGTCAGTGGAAAACCCTACCAAAATATCCACGCTGAGAATTCAAGAACCCCCACACCAACTAACGGTGTGGGGGGAGAAACTCAGCCCCCTAGAGCTACCAGCAAGCTGGGAAATCACATATAAGCAAGCTGGACAAGAAACAAATTGAACACTGATGATCAAAAAATTAACAAAATGGAAACTTAGCTTCTCTTGAAGAGACTGGTAGCAAGGTAGTCAGAAGGAATCAGAATAGCACTGAATACATTGACAGCAGGCATAGACTGAGAGTCCAAGTGAGCTTAAATAGAAACCCAGCCCACAGATAACGAGACAGCTGATGCCAGTCACAACCTGCAGAAAGACAGCACTCACCCAGTACCACTTGTGACCACAAGAGGGAGCCCAGAAATAGAGTTCACAACACTATCGGTCTTTCTCGCAAACTCAAAGGCCCTATTTAGAACCGGTCTCGGATACCCTTTTTCCCTAAACCTGTCGAACATTTCACCCGCCTGACTCTTGAATATGTCGTTCCTTGAGCAGTTCTCCTCAATCTGAGGAACTGTTCTTTAGGGATCCCCCTTTTCAGGGAAGTCAGGTGATGGCTATCCCAATGCAGCAGACTGTTAGTGCTAGTAGGATTTCTGTATATACTTGTCCTCACTCCCCCGTGTGTCTCCTTTATAATTCTCAAATCAAGGAACACCAATTCCACTTCACTGATCTCTGACGTAAACTTTAGGCCCACGTTATTCACATTAAGGTGCCCCATAAATGCTCTAAACTCCTCTTTGGTACCTGTCCATACCATAAAAATGTCATCAATATATCTATACCATATAGATATATGTTCATGCCACCACTTTTCCTCATCTCCGAAAACGATGGTTTCCTCCCACCAGCTCAGGAACACATTAGCATAAGATGGGGCACAGGGACACCCCATCGCTGTGCCCCTGAGCTGGTGGAAGTACTTGCCGTCAAATGTAAATGCATTATGGGTGAGGATGTATTCAAGTAGAGTCAACACAAAATTATTATGCTCTCTACAATTAACTGATCTTTGTTGTAGGAAATGGCTTACTCCTTCAATTCCTGCTTGGTGCGGGATACTACTATAGAGTGCTTCTATGTCAATAGAAGCCAACCACGCACTTTGCCCCAAATGCACTCCCTCCAGCTTGAGTAACAGATCTGATGTGTCCCTCAAGTAGGACTGGATAGACATAACAAACAGACGGAGGACCCGGTCTACATACAACCCGCAGTTCTGTGTTAAGGAGTCCACCCCAGACACGATAGGTCGTCCCCTCAAGGGGTGGCACCCCTTGTTCACCTTAGAAAGTGCATAGAAGGTTGCAGTTAGAGGAAATTTTGGAAGCATAAAGTCAAATTCGCTCTGTGAAATCAGTTGATGCAATAGAGCCTCCTCCAGAATTGGTCTAAATACGCTCTTAAACGTCTCAAGTGGGTTTGTAGTGAGTATCTCATATGTTGTCCTATCTTGTAGAATGGAGTTACAAATTGCGCGATACTCTGGATGATTAAGGATGACCAGATTGCCCCCTTTATCGGAGGGTTTTATAATCAACTGGTCATTCCTCTTCAGACCATCAAGTGCTCTCCGTTCATTCTCCATAAGATTGTCCTCAGTATTCCAACCTATTTTCCTTAATTTTTTGAAATCCCTCTCTACCAATGATGCAAATAGATCAATATTACACATATCACCTTGTGGTGGCATTCTCTCACTCTTATTTTTCAATGAGGTAAAAGGGCCTTTCCCTTCCTCCGGGGTCCTCTCGTTCTCTTGGAGTAGCCCACATAGGGCCTCATAGCCCTCCATATCCTCCTGGTTAAGCCCTAGCCTACCACACTCTTCACGGGTGTTATGTTTGAAGAATTTTCTCCATTTGAGTTTCCTACAAAAGAGGTTGGGATCTTTCACCCACTCGAAACAGTTGAAATTATTGGTTGGAACGAAATTGAGACCTCTGTTGTGAATTCCGTTCTCGGGCTCCCTCCTGTGGTCATGAGTGGTACTGTGTGAGTTTGTTCTTGGGCTCCCTCTGGTGGCCTTTAGCGATATGGCTGGTCTTGGCTGGGATCAGCTGTTTCATTTCCTGCTATTCTGGGCCTATTTAATTCACCTGGACTTTCACTTGTTGCCTGCTGTCGGTGTATTCAGTCCTGATTCTCAGCTCTCCTGAATATTCCTTGTGACCAGTCTCCTGCTGGAGAAGCTAAGTTTGCTTGTTCATTTTGCTCATTATGTCCTTGAAAACGTTTCTCAGTATATGATGAGTTCAGTCCAGCTTGCTTTTATGTGATCTTTCGCTTGCTGGTTAGTTCTGGGGTGCAGGGTGCGCCCCCCACATCGTTAGTTGGTGTGGGGGTTCTTGCATTCTCTGCATGGCTTATTTTTGATAGTTTTTTACTGACCGCACAGACTCCTATCTATTTTCTTCCTATCTAGTGCTAGCGGGCCTCATTTGATAAACCTGTTTTCATTTCTACGTTTGTATTTTCCCCTTAACTCACCGTTATTATTTGTGGGGGGCTTTCTAAAACTTTGGGGTTATTTCTCTGAGGCAAGTGAGGTCTTTGCTTTCTCTCTAGGGGTAGTCAGTTTCTCAGGCTGTGCAGAGGCGTCTAAGTTTTTAGGAACGCTCCACGGCTGCCTTTAGTGTGTGTGGATAGGATCAGGATTGCGGTCAGTATAGCTTCCACATCCCCAGAACTTGTCCTATATTCTGGTCATATGTGTCTGGTCAGTTCTGAGATCCAACCACCGGATCATAACAGACCTCTCTGCAGGACACTGTATTCATCCCTAGAAAGCGTGTGCGAGGACAGGTTGATGATTTGGCCCCTGTTCAACTGAACTGGGTTCTGAGTTGGTATCCTGTTCTCGCACTCTGCTCCAAAAAAGAGACCGACGAAGGCGCCCCAGATGGTTGACCGAGTACCGGGCTGGGTGCCAGAAAGGGAGTCAGGGGACCTGCCCCATTCCTGTACTTCCCTCTCCCCCCCTTTCTCCCAGAGTTTATCGGCGGCAAATATAAAAGTGAGTGATCTGGCATTGGGCATTCAGCTATCCACTATCCTATGGGACACAGAATATCATTCTATCTGGCCTCCTGATGAGCCTACATAGGCGAAACGCGTTGAGGCGTGTACTTTAGATGGCAACTGGTGAAGCACAGTGGCACAGATGAGTATCTATGGCTTTAACATATTGCTCTATGTGGGAAGTGATCCATGCTGCTGGGGCTTTATATGAAAACCGGAATGTGACAACAGGGACACATGATTGGTGTATTAGCCCATGCAAAGAATAGAGTCCATCCGGCTAGAATTATCTAAGATGGATAATACCCACATTCTGTAAAAACTATTTGGTCCACTGTAAAGTAACTACTATCCAGTTTATGTTTATCGCCATATGTGTTCATGTATATTAGCTTGTTTCTCTTGGGGACTAGGTCATCCCTAGTATAGTAGCTAATTGTATAGCGGTAGAGGACCCTCTAGTGTATGGGTAGAGGCTCTCACTAGTGGCTGCAGGGCATATCAGGGCCCACAGGGACAGCCGTCGTGGAGCGGGGGTGCCATAATGTTCCCCCTAGGGCGTCTACCTCCGCAGCCAGGTAGGGGCAGCACAGGTGCCTCGACTAGGGTGTTATAGATTTCCCCATCAGTTCCTTTTATATTTGTTTGAGCACATGCTGTTTAGTTGTTTTTTATTTTTTCGTTGATCACTGTAGGTGGGGTTGGTTGCCTTGTTTTTAACTAATAAAAATTGATTTTAGTATTGAGGTTTTTCATATGATTTTGTTGGTCAACACCTCGTGCCAATTTGAATCTTGTTAAGATTGCATTCAATATGCAATCAATCAATCAATCAATCAATCAATTTGTCTTTACTGGTTGCTGCAACAGGTGTGTTAAGATGTAGGCCTGTATTAGGCCTTTCTTACAGTGTTGCAAATATACTGTGCCATCTACAAAATTAGGCCCCTGCTGTCAGTACTTGGCCGCGTTTCAATTGAAGTATCCAATGAGTAGTTCTGCCATACATACCGCATTTGTGACCGCATGAATTCTTTTGTGAAACATTGTGTCCCTCTTGTGGACCACCGAATTTTCAATGCGGTGTATTATATGCATTTAAAAAAAAAAAAAAAAAGTAAAAATTGTGCCTGTGTTGCTCTTGAATCTGCTTGTCTTGTCCATCTACACCTGTGTGAGTATTCTAATGCTTTTGAGCAGCCAGGTGCGCTGCCAGCAGTAGATAGAATCTTAGCACGGAACATTCATGTGCAATCACAATGGGGATGGAGGGTGTGGTCAAAGTAGGCGGAGTTATGCAGATTCAAAATGCGTTGTGCACAGCTTGAACACACACACACAGCAGAACTGTCATTGAGAATGAATCCCAGAGTTTCTGGAAATGTCTTCCCGTTATTGACCCATTATTGCAGTATCCCCGGGAACAGTGCACTCCTTCTCTGATCCGGTTTCTAAAAACAGATTGAATTGAAATCAGCACAAGTTGTCTTTTAACCCTTTATGTGAATTAATTTCAGGGTCAAAGAAGCTCAATTCTCAGGCCAAATGTAGCATTTTGCTCAATTTCTCAACCTTTTGTGTGCCTTGCCTGGCCTTGCTTTCACCTATGTATGTCAAACATTGCATTGCATTCAATATGCAATCAATCAATTTGTCTTTACTGGTGTTAGGTGTCAAGTTCCCACCTCTGCACAGGGGGAATCTCAAACCATCTCTGCTGCAGTCTCCCTTTCTTCTCCAACCACAGTGGAGTCTGCTCAGCAGAGAGGTCGGTCCCAGCGTCTTGCTCAGTCCAACTCTGTACAAAGAGTTACTGCTGCTTCTCCGGCTTCTGCCATTGAAGTCAGTGCTGGGCAGCGGCGAGCAGACACTTCTGGGACTAAGTCCTGCTTTTCTCGTTCTGAGCATGCCCTGAGTAAGATCTCTCAGTGGAGATCGAGGGTCACATGGTCAGATACTGCAGCTAAGTCCATTGGTCCTTTCAGGAAGGTCTTTTAAGTGCTTAGGCTAAATCTTGCTTTGCACACACTGAGCATGCCCAGGGCAAGATCTCTCAGTGGAGATTTAGGGTCACATGCTCAGGTATGGCAGTCTCTCATTGGTCCTTCTAGGAAGGTCTTTTACTTGCTGCAGCTATATAAGGCTCGCATGGCCGCACGGCCATGCGCTAGTGTACATTTGTAAACGTGTGTGTGTTGTGAGTGAAAGTCATTCTTGGAAATCCCCTCCCTATTGTATGACTGCTCGCGGAAGGTAGATGATTGCTATCTAGCGCCCGACTTAGCCATCAGCACGTAACACACCATACAGTGTCTAATTGCTGTGACCGCCAGTGCGGCGCCGTGCGCTTTCAGCGCTTTCCTGACCCAAGCCTGGGTGGTTAGTGGCGTCTGCCAGTGTGGCACCGCATGCACTCTCGTGCAGCTTTAATTAATATTTTGGTTACGCGGACACCCCATTAGCGGTGTCGAGCGCAAGTGGTCTAGACGGACTCGGATCCCAAGTCTCGGGACTGAGCTCGGTGACTCCTTGCTTGCGCTCTTGTGTGCGGTACCGCGGCCCTGTGACTTAACAGGGTTCGCTTCCTTCACACAGGGTGAAGTTAACCCGTGTGTGTATTCAAATTGTACCGCCATATAGTCCGTCATTACTTGGCAGCAGGTTCCATCTCTGCACGGTGGACCCCGGGCTGCGAACGCACCTTATTCTATCTTTCTTATTATTTGGTGCGTTCCGCTAGCCCTAACAACTGGTTGCTGCAACAGGTGTGCTGAGATGTAGGCCTGTATTAGGCCTTTCTTACAGTGTTGCAAATATACTGTGCCATCTACAAAATTAGGCCCCTGCTGTCAGCACTTGGTATTTAAATTGAAGTATCCAATGAGTAGTTCTGCTATACATACCGCATTTGTGACCACATGAATTCTTTTGGAAAGCATTGTTTCCCTCTTGTGGACCACCGACTTTTCAATGCGGTGTATTGTATGCATTTAAAAAAAAAAAAAAAGTAAAAATGGTGCCTGTGCTGATCTTGAATCTGCTTGTCTTGTCCATCTACACCTGTGTGAGTATTCTAATGCTTTTGAGCAAACAGGTGCGCTGCCTGCAGTAGATAGAATCTTAGAACGGAACATTCATGTGCAGTCACAATGGGGATGGAGGGTGTGGTCAAAGTTGTAGTTATGCAGATTCAAAACGCGTTGTGCACAGCTTGAACACACACACACAGCAGAACTGTCATTGAGAATGCATCCCAGAGTTTCTGGAAATGTCTTCCCTGCGGCACTCTTTTTGCTCTGTCTCCACAATGGGTGTCAGTTTTAGGCCTAGGTGCGTCAGAAGTGGCAAACCATTTCTGGTTATCGCTTCTCGGCCTTTTGGCTCAGATATCACGTCTGGCCAGAAGGATTCTAAGCCAATCTTGGCCTTGAGGCATCGGCGGTTTAAAAGCCGTCTTAAGCCTCATGCTGCTTTAGGGGGCAGATACGCAAAGAAACCAGGAAGGCGATCGACCCATTTATCCCTTTGAAGATGGCATCAGCAGTAGCGGCCTCAGTGCGCTATGCCAGAGCTGGTGACCTTCGCATTAAGAACTCATTCAAGATCGAAGTGGACGATGCATCTAAGGAAAAGATGACCTTGAAGTTTTTTGTGAGGAGAGTACTGCTGGAGATCCTGGGAGTAAGGAGGGAGGACATCCTGGCTAGTGTTGAGCATTCCGATACCGCAAGTATCGGGTATCGGCCGATATTTGCGGTATCGGAATTCCGATACCGAGATCCGATACTTGCCGCATATCGGATACCGGAATCGGAAGTTCTCAATTCAAACAGCACAAATTCAGCCAATGAGGACTGATTACAAGTGTGGGCACATCCTGTTCAGCATGGTGGGCATGAAACTACTGGCAAGGCTATGATTGGCTGCTGAAATGTCATGCTGCAGTTTAAAAGTCGCTGGCGCCATTTTGGGCTCACTCTGCTGTGAATTCAGTTAGGCATAGGACGCTGTGTTCTGACTGAGGGCCAGTTGAGATAGTGATTTGCTTCTTTGTGCTTTTCCCAGGCTAATTTAGCAACCGCTGTGTGTTCACCTTGCTTTTGCATTGCAGCGCTGTTTTCACAGTGATCTGCAAGGTCTCTGTGTGTGTGTGTGCGAGTGCAGCCCACTCTGTAGTCTGTGTGCAGCCATAGCTGGTTGTATCCAGCTCAGGGTGGTTCACTGACTCATACAGTTCTATCCATTCCATTGTCCTTTTTTGCAAATAGTGCAGGCTGCTGCACATTTTTTCAAATAATTCCTATTAGTGGCTTTCCACCCGTATCCAGCTAAATTGTGGAAAAACTCTACATAGGATAACGTAGAGGAGGTTTTTGGGGCCTTGCAGCGCCGTTTACGGCTGTCTGCACGGTGTCTGTGTGAGTGCAGCTCGCCCTGTAGTCTGTGTGCAGCCACAGCCGGTTGTATCCAGCTCAGGGTGGTTCACTGACTCATACAGTTCTATCCATTCCATTGTCCTTTTTTGCAAATAGTGCAGCCCGCTGCAAATTTTTTCAAATAATTCCTATTAGTGGCTTTCCACCCGCATCCAGCTAAATTGTGGAAAAACACTACATAGGATAACGTAGAGGAGGTTTTTGGGGCCTTGCAGCGCCGTTTACAGCTGTCTGCACGGTCTCCGTGTGAGTGCAGCTCGCCCTGTAGTCTGTGTGCAGCCACAGCCGGTTGTATCCAGCTCAGGGTGGTTCACTGACTCATACAGTTCTATCCATTCCATTGTCCTTTTTTGCAAATAGTGCAGCCCGCTGCAAATTTTTTCAAATAATTCCTATTAGTGGCTTTCCACCCGCATCCAGCTAAATTGTGGAAAAACACTACATAGGATAACGTAGAGGAGGTTTTTGGGGCCTTGCAGCGCCGTTTACAGCTGTCTGCACGGTCTCCGTGTGAGTGCAGCTCGCCCTGTAGTCTGTGTGCAGCCACAGCCGGTTGTATCCAGCTCAGGGTGGTTCACTGACTCATACAGTTCTATCCATTCCATTGTCCTTTTTTGCAAATAGTGCAGCCCGCTGCACATTTTTTCAAATAATTCCTATTAGTGGCTTTCCACCTGTATCCAGCTAAATTGTGGAAAAACACTACATAGGATAACGTAGAGGAGGTTTTTGGGGCCTTGCAGCGCCGTTTACGGCTGTCTGCACGGTCTCCGTGTGAGTGCAGCTCGCCCTGTAGTCTGTGTGCAGCCACAGCCGGTTGTATCCAGCTCAGGGTGGTTCACTGACTCATACAGTTCTATCCATTCCATTGTCCTTTTTTGCAAATAGTGCAGCCCGCTGCACATTTTTTCAAATAATTCCTATTAGTGGCTTTCCACCCGTATCCAGCTAAATTGTGGAAAAACACTACATAGGATAACGTAGAGGATGTTTTTTGGGGCCTTGCAGCGCCGTTTACGGCTGTCTGCACGGTCTCCGTGTGAGTGCAGCTCGCCCTGTTGTCAGTTCAGCCCCCCAAAAATAAATAAATAATAAAGTTCACCAAACACACCACTTTACAGTTGTGTAGGCCACATTAGCTCATATTAAAGTCTAGTCCACACTTTAGAAAATTAGTGTTTCTTATACCTGTTAGGAGCTGTTCAGGAATAAGCACACTAAGCCGTTAGTACTTTTCTGTTTATCTTTATTAGTCAACCAAGATGAAGAAGGCAGGGAGTAAGGCACGTGGGCGTGGGCGCGGAGCAGGGAGAGGACGTGGGGATTCTGTGCCTGCTGCGGGCACCGGTGACTCATCATCACCCAGTTTCAGCAGGGAACAGTCCTTCATGCGCAGCTTTGTCGGAGAGCGCCATACACCGCTGCTGCGTGAAGACCAAATTAAAGCCGTTGTCGGATGGATGGCAGCTAACGCATCGAGTTCAATTAGTGCCACATCCTCTCAGACACAGAGCACTGGAGAGCACCCATCTGTCCAGGGCCGGACTGGCCATTGGGCAGTTCTGGCAAATGCCAGAAGGGCCGATGGCAGTAGTGGGCCGCTCGAGTGTGCCGCTGTCGGCACACTCCCCACGCTGTCGTGGCACACTCCCGGCCCCGCATTCAACTATACCGGCGTCATAGACACCGGTACAGTTGAATGCAATGATGGAGGAGAGAGCGTCCGCTGACGCCCCCTCTCCCATCATTCCCCGCTCTGCCTGCCGCTGACACTGCGGGTGCGCGATGACGTCATATCATCGCGCACCTGCTGTGTGACCGGGCGGGCAGACTGCATCTGCTGAGACCGGAGCAGCGCGGGGCACGAGGAGAGAGGTGAGTAGTGTGTTTGTTTTTTTTATCAATGATTGATGACTGGATTGTGGAGCTGGGGGGGGCTGCCTGCCTGCCTGCATGCATTACATTCTGTGGGGGATGCCTGCCTGCATTACATTCTGTGGGGGCTGCCTGCCTGCATTACATTCTATGGGGGCTGCCTGCCTGCATTACATTCTGTGGGGGCTGCCTGCCTGCATTACATTCTATGGGGGCTGCCTGCCTGCATTACATTCTGTGGGGGCTGCCTGCCTGCATTACATTCTATGGGGGCTGCCTGCATGCATTACATTCTATGGGGCCTGCCTGCCTGCATTACATTCTATGGGGGCTGCCTGCATGCATTACATTCTGTGGGGGCTGCCTGCCTGCATTACATTCTATGGGGGCTGCCTGCATGCATTACATTCTGTGGGGGCTGCCTGCCTGCATTACATTCTATGGGGGCTGCCTGCATGCATTACATTCTGTGGGGGCTGCCTGCCTGCATTACATTCTATGGGGGCTGCCTGCATGCATTACATTCTGTGGGGGCTGCCTGCCTGCATTACATTCTATGGGGGCTGCCTGCCTGCATTACATTCTGTGGGGGCTGCCTGCCTGCATTACATTCTATGGGGGCTGCCTGCATGCATTACATTCTGTGGGGGCTGCCTGCCTGCATTACATTCTGTGGGGGCTGCCTGCCTGCATTACATTCTGTGGGGGCTGCCTGCCTGCATTACATTCTGTGGGGGCTGCCTGCCTGCATTACATTCTGTGGGGGCTGCCTGCATGCATTACATTCTGTGGGGGCTGCCTGCCTGCATTACATTCTGTGGGGGCTGCCTGCCTGCATTACATTCTGTGGGGGCTGCCTGCATGCATTACATTCTGTGGGGGCTGCCTGTCTGCATTACATTCTGTGGGGGCTGCCTGCCTGCATTACATTCTATGGGGGCTGCCTGCCTGCATTACATTCTATGGGGGCTGCCTGTCTGCATTACATTCTGTGGGGGCTGCCTGCCTGTATTACATTCTATGGGGGCTGCCTGCCTGCATTACATTCTGTGGGGGCTGCCTGCCTGCATTACATTCTATGGGGGCTGCCTGCATGCATTACATTCTGTGGGGGCTGCCTGCCTGCATTACATTCTGTGGGGGCTGCCTGCCTGCATTACATTCTGTGGGGGCTGCCTGCCTGCATTACATTCTGTGGGGGCTGCCTGCCTGCATTACATTCTGTGGGGGCTGCCTGCCTGCATTACATTCTGTGGGGGCTGCCTGCCTGCATTACATTCTGTGGGGGCTGCCTGCCTGCATTACATTCTGTGGGGGCTGCCTGCCTGCATTACATTCTGTGGGGGCTGCCTGCATGCATTACATTCTGTGGGGGCTGCCTGTCTGCATTACATTCTGTGGGGGCTGCCTGCCTGCATTACATTCTGTGGGGGCTGCCTGCATGCATTACATTCTGTGGGGGCTGCCTGCATGCATTACATTCTGTGGGGGCTGCCTGCATGCATTACATTCTGTGGGGGCTGCCTGCCTGCATTACATTCTGTGGGGGCTGCCTGCATTACATTCTGTGGGGGCTGCCTGCATGCATTACATTCTGTGGGGGCTGCCTGCCTGCATTACATTCTGTGGGGGCTGCCTGCCTGCATTACATTCTATGGGGGCTGCCTGCCTGCATTACATTCACATTCTGTGGGGGCTGCCTGCCTGCATTACATTCTGTGGGGGCTGCCTGCCTGCATTACATTCTATGGGGGCTGCCTGCATGCATTACATTCTATGGGGGCTGCCTGTCTGCATTACATTCTATGGGGGCTGCCTGTCTGCATTACATTCTGTGGGGGCTGCCTGCCTGTATTACATTCTGTGGGGGCTGCCTGCCTGCATTACATTCTATGGGGCCTGCCTGCATGCATTACATTCTATGGGGGCTGCCTGCCTGCATTACATTCTGTGGGGGCTGCCTGCCTGCATTACATTCTATGGGGGCTGCCTGCCTGCATTACATTCTATGGGGGCTGCCTGTCTGCATTACATTCTATGGGGGCTGCCTGTCTGCATTACATTCTGTGGGGGCTGCCTGCCTGTATTACATTCTGTGGGGGCTGCCTGCCTGCATTACATTCTATGGGGCCTGCCTGCATGCATTACATTCTATGGGGCCTGCCTGCATGCATTACATTCTGTGGGGGCTGCCTGCCTGCATTACATTTTATGGGGGCTGCCTGCATGCATTATATCCTATGGGGGCTGCCTGCCTGCATTACATTCTATGGGGGCTGTGCTGCATTATATTGTATGGTGGCTGCCTGCATTACATTCTATGGGGGCTGGCTGCATTCCTTTCCATGGGCCTGTGCTGCATTATATTCTATGGGGCTGGCTGCATTCCATTCCATGGGCCTGTGCTGCATTATATTCTATGGGGCTGGCTGCATTCCATTCCTTGGGCCTGTGCTGCATTATATTCTATGGGGCTGGCTGCATTCCATTCTATGGGCCTGTGCTGCATTATATTCTATGGGGCTGGCTGCATTCCATTCTATGGGCCTGTGCTGCATTATATTCTATGGGGCTGGCTGCATTCCATTCCATGGGCCTGTGCTGCATTATATTCTATGGGGCTGGCTGCATTCCATTCCATGGGCCTGTGCTGCATTATATTCTATGGGGCTGGCTGCATTCCATTCCTTGGGCCTGTGCTGCATTATATTCTATGGGGCTGGCTGCATTCCATTCTATGGGCCTGTGCTGCATTATATTCTATGGGGCTGGCTGCATTACATTCTATGGGGGCTGTGCTGCATTATATTGTATGGTGGCTGCCTGCATTACATTCTATGGGGGCTGGCTGCATTCCATTCCATGGGCCTGTGCTGCATTATATTCTATGGGGCTGGCTGCATTACATTGCATGGTGGCTGTGCTGCATTATATTGTATGGGGCTGTGCTGCATTATATTCTATGGGGCTGTGCTGCATTATATTCTATGGGGCTGTGCTGTATTACATTCTATGGGGCTGTGCTGCATTATATTCTATGGGGCAGTGCTGTATTACATTCTATGGGGCTGTGCTGCATTAAATTCTATGGGGCTGGCTGTATTACATTCTATGGGGGCTGTGCTGTATTACATTCTATGGGGACTGTGCTGCATTAAATTCTATGGGGCTGTTCTGTATTACATTCTATGGGGCTGGCTGCATTACATTCTATGGGGGCTGTGCTGCATTACATTCTATGGGGGCTGTGCTGCATTACATTCTATGGGGGCTGTGCTGTATTACATTTTATGTGGGCTGTGCTGTATTACATTCTATGGGGGCTGTGCTGTATTACAGTCTATGGGGGCTGTGCTGTATTACAGTCTATGGGGGCTGAGCTGTAATGCTGGATACAGCTGTAATTATATGTTATATAGTCATGTTACACTCCCCTCACTTCTTGTAGCATACAAGTGTACAAAGATATTATACAGTCACCATGTGACAAGTGGGCCTGTGTGACTTCAAATGCCAGGGCTGAATTTTAGTCCCAGTCCGGCCCTGCATCTGTCTCTTCGCCACCTGCCCAATTGCCCAGGCAGACAGAGAGCCCAGGACAGGAGCCGTCTCTACTTCTGTTCTCTGAATCTCTTGGCTTGGAAACAGGGGGCCAGCCAAGCAGCATTGGAGAAATGGAAGAAGAGGCAGTGTGCAGTGATGCCCAACAGCTTTTTCTCTCTGAGTCTGAAGAGGCGGGTGGGCCAGTGCCTCCGGTCACCACACCGCAGAACGCATCTTCTGATGACACTCAGGTGCCACTTTCTGGTGCATGCTGTGCTGCTGAGACTACCCAGGAGGAGCAGTTGGTGGCAGAGGGTAGTGTAGATGATGAGGTCCTTGACCCATCATGGCGTGAGGGACAGGAAGGTGGTGGGAGCAGCTCTGAGGAAGAGATTCCCCGAACGGGCCAAAGAGGTAGAGGGAGGGGGAAGACTGCGGATCCTGTAGCCTCCACTTTGGCACCCGTTAGGAGCATGTCTCTTCCAAAAGCCAAAAAGGGCGCTCCCAAGACTTGCAGTGCCTGGTCCTTTTTTGACACAGTTGCAGATGACATTTGCTATGTCAAATGCAAGGTGTGTCATCATAAAATCAAAAGAGGGAAAAATGTCAGCAACCTCAATACCTCCAACATGTGGAAACATGTGCGGACCAGGCACACGGCGGAGTTACAAAAACACACTGAAGACCTAGGCCAACCAACAGTGGCAGCTACCACCTCTTCAACTCATGTTGCCTCTTCCTCCAGCTCACACACAGCTGGTTCGGCTTCCTCCCAGGATCGCCATGGAAGAACCTCTGGCACTGTTGTCCAGAGACCCACTGTAATTCCACCCGCAGCACCACGTTCCCAGTCATCCTCACACTCCCAGCCCAGTCTACAGCCATTGGTAGTACAGGCATGGGAGAAAAGGCGGCCTTTCTCGGCAAACCACCCACGAGCACAGGCTCTGACTGCAGGTATTGCCAAACTTCTGTCACTGGAAATGCTGTCATTCAGGCTGGTGGAGACTGACAGCTTCCGTGACTTGATGTTATTGGCAGTCCCACAGTACAATGTGCCCAGTCGCTTTTATTTCAGCAGGCAAGCCATCCCTGCCCTGCACAAGCATGTGGAGGGACACATAAAACACGCGCTACTGAACGCCGTCAGTAGCAAGGTCCACCTCACCACCGATGCGTGGACCAGTCACCATGAACAGGGGCGATACCTTTCCCTCACTGCCCATTGGGTTAATGTTGTTGAGCCGGGTACAGATCGTGCGAGTGTTGAGGAGAGCCATAAGATCAAATACTTAATTAACCTCAACACATAAGGTAATTGAGAGAAGCAACCCATAACATGTATTGTTTAACCTTACATAAGTTTTCCTCAGACAAAGTGAGACACTAAAGATGGCCGCCATCTCCTGTACCAGAGCCGTGTGCTCTGGTATCCAAGATGAACAATGAAGACACTAAAGATGGCCGCCATTTCCTGTATCAGCAGACCGTGTGCTCTGGTATCCAAGATGACGCCCACCCTGATGACCTCATGGATCCACCCACAGTGACGCCCACCCTGATGACCTCATGGACCAACCCACCCTGATGACCTCATGGATCCGCCCATGGACTTGCTCATGCCCAACCCACTAACCAATGGAATACATCCGATCACTCCCATTTTAGAGCTAACCAAGCCCCCCTTACAGGAGATATATAACATTGTGTTTGACTAATAAATTTCCCTTTTTGGAGCTGAGCCACACATTGATCAAGGAGAGTTACAGCTGACTGTGTCTGGTGTATTTCTTTAGTGCACATGATCAATATCCATTAGGCCAGGAGTAGGCAACTAGAGAATTGAACATTTTATTAATTGTTCAACCCTAATATTTGGCGCCCAACGTGGGGCCAGCAGAGGAGAGCCCTGAACCCTGAGGACCGGCGAGTGGAACGGCTGGATGCACTGAGTACCCCGAACCTGGAGACTGATCACCTCCTTAACAGAACATGGTAAGTCTGCTGATTTTTCTAATCTGTAGTCTTTACCTTGTGTCCTTCGGGGTATCCTGTGCAGATTGCCTGACCATGTCCGGTTTTCTTGGTATCTGTAAGACGGCAGAAGGGTCTCTCCGCTGCTGGTCATTTAATTGCAAGAACCGTCATGTTTTAGTTGCCTGCTGCCTGTTACATGTTGTGAAGAGGGGAGATGACTAGTAGTTAAGAGAAGCAAGGTTTTTTTTTTCTTTTTTTTTCTACAGAGGCAAGTGAGAAAACAGGAAGAGCAAGTTTGTTTTTTTTGTTTTTTTTTACAAAAGGAGATGACTGGTAGTTAAGAGAAGCATTGTGTTTGGAACAGGAAGAACAGGTTTTTAGGAAAGAAAAGAAGCAAGTGTTTACAGAAGGAAAAGCATGTGGTAGAACGGGATTAACAGGTTTTTTTTTTAGAGAAGGAGAAGCAAGCAAGTGTAGAAAAAAAATAAAAAAAATAAAATAAATAATAATAATTTTTGTCTGTGGTATACGGTTGTCGCCTGTGATAAGATTTTCAGTTCTGTATAAGAGAGACTAGGACCTGGAGTGATTGACTCGGCCTAGGGGGGCCCGGTAAAGCTTGGAGTGATTGACTCAGTTCGGGCATAATAAATTGTGTAGCGGCTCATTAAAAACTTGGAGTGATTGACTCAGTTTGAGCCAAATAAATAAATTTTGAGTTTTTGCCCCGTAACATCGAGTGAGTGACTCTGCACGGGGACCGGTAAGTTAGGGAGCAATTTGACAAAGTAGGGAATAATTGGTTTGTAAAGTACGGAGCACGGAAGTCAGACAGGGACCACGTGACAAGCAATAGGAACTGAGTACTGCAGACTCAGTTCCCTTTAGAATCTCAGGTTTGAGTCATCTCCCCCGTCTTATTGTTTGTTTGGTGTTAGTTATCTTGATAGATAGATATATATACTGTGTATCTATAGAAAGATGGAGAAATTAATGCAGTTCTGCCGTATGGGCACTAAGCCAAATTCAGATGGCAAGTTAGACTCATGCACATTAGTGGAAATTGTGTGGAATGCCAGAAGGGGGGATGGTTACAGCCCCTGGAGTGGAAGATTGTCTTAGAAAAAAAAAAAAAAGGAAAGAAAAGGTATCCTAGAAGATAATGGATTGTTGTCTATTGCTAGGGCAGGAGAAAGAGTCTCTGAAAGTCTGTATAGAAAAAAAAATATATATATTGGAAATTGAGTAGAAGAGAAAAGGAATAGAAAGAATAGAGTTTTGAGTTGTGTATTACTAAAATATATCCTGTGAGCGGCCACCACTGTATAATGGTGGCCCAGAGCCATGTGCTAAATGTAATAGCGGCCATTTTGTTGATGGCAAATGTGTTAAATGTAATAGCAGCTATAATGGTGGCCCAGAGCCATGTGCTAAATGTAATAGCGGCCATTTTGTTGATGGCAAAAGGTGTTAATTCTAACAGCAGCCATTTTGTGGATGGCAAATGTAATTCTGACGGCGGCCATTTTGTGGATGGCAAATGTAATTCTGACGGCGGCCATTTTGTGGATGGCAAATGTAATTCTGACAGCGGCCATTTTGTGGATGGCAAATATGCTAATTCTAATAGCGGCCATTTTGTGGATGGCAAATGTAATTCTGACAGCGGCCATTTTGTGGATGGCAAATATGCTAATTCTAATAGCGGCCATTTTGTGGATGGCAAATGTAATTCTGACAGCGGCCATTTTGTGGATGGCAAATATGCTAATTCCAATAGCGGCCATTTTGTGGATGGCAAATGTTTTAATTCTAATATCGGCCATTTTGTGGATGGCAAATATGCTAATTCTAATAGCGGCCATTTTGTGGATGGCAAATGTTTTAATTCTAATATCGGCCATGTTGTGGATGGCAAATGTAATTCTGATGGCGGCCATGTTGTGGATGGCAAATGTGCTGCTCCTGGTGGTGAACATCTCAGACTAAGGCTACACACCACATCACCAAATCTTTGTTACCCAGTAATGACCACTAACGGCCAATACTATATTCCTTCGGGAAGTGAACAGGCTTTACCCATGTTTCCAGTCTCAGTGGTTTCTGGTGGGGCACCGACCCATTCCCCTATCACTCCTGTCGTGAATCCAGTTATCCTCCCACCTGGATCGTCCCCGGCACCTACCCTTTCTACTGTCACTTCCACTGCCAATTTAGCCGCACACCCACATGAGATGCTCCAAGCAGCGGCCTCTCCTCCCAATGCTTCCACTACAACAGCACTCTCACGCAGTCTACATAACCCTATACCCAGTACCTCACAGGCTGTCTCGCAGCCAAGCGCACACCTGTATGGGACGGTGGCGACTGTATCAAGGGGGGGGCTCAATCTGGGAGGGGGATACCAATAGCACAGGAAGCACAAAGGGGAGGGAATGTTGGCAACCTATTTTTGAAAAAGAACTTCCTGAGGGACCCTTGTTAGTGGTGGGAAAGGGTGACATAACAACAATGGAGACAGACGCTATTGTTAATGCTGCCAATTCTCGGTCAGAGTACAATGGAGGTGTAGCTAGAGCTATAGTGGAAGAAGGAGGGGTGACTATTCAAGCTGACAGTCAAATCATTGTTGAGTCACGTGGTCAGATAGCTGTTGGGGACATAGCGGTGACTAAAGCTGGCAATCTCTCGTGTAGAATGATCATACACGCTGTGACCCCTAATGTTGACCCTATTCATCCAGACGTTAGTGCTCAACAACTTCGTGCAGCAATAACTCGCATTAATGAGGACAGGACTGTTAAAGCTTTTAAGACTGCCTGTGTCACCTGGACCCCACACCATGATACTGGAGCTGCCCAAATAGAGCTCCTCATTCCAAGACTCCTCCTGCTCCTCATACACAAGTGACTACATCTGCACTCCCGGTGCCATCTCCACTCCCGCCTCAGGTGCCACCACCAACAGTGCCAATGCTCATGTCTGAGGAGCCCACCCTGTATGTCAAGTTTACACCCCAGCAAGCGGCTACTCTGTTGAACCAACTTCCAGATCCAGAAAAACAGCTGATGCCTTTCAACAGAAGCATGCTTCAAATCCAAAGGAATCACCCAGCCATGTGGCAAGATCTCATTTCCCTGCCAAATCTTAGAGCAGGCGATGCATATTGGCCTGTTATGGATATCGTGTTCAATGATGCCTCACTTGCCAGTGACGAGACATGGGACTCTGGTGTTGAGTTCTGCCAAGAACCTAAGACATGGGCCTCGGATGAGTTGGCTGACCTATCGCTTATTGTCGCCAAAGGTTTCCAGATGCCTCAAAGCTGATTCAGCCATTGTACGATGACCTCAAGATGTCAGCGTTTCCACTATGTACCAAATCCGTGGAAGCTTTCTACGCTCTTGGAATCCCAAATCCTGATATCATCTGAGGACATCCAGTTCTCTTAATGGCTCCACACGACATAATTGCTATTCTTGGAACCTAAACATCTGTTGGTGCAGCATCATATGAGACTCCAATGTTCCCTCTTGATTCCGCATAATGTCACTCTTGTCCGCTGCAGCATCTTCAAACTGTCCACGCTGCTTCCTCTTTCCAGGGGGGATGTGGATGATGATACTGATGCTCTCGGAGAAGATGCCTCTACACACTCAAAGGAGGATCATGACTGTCTTGAACAAATGCAGGAAGAAGTAGCCTCCAAGAAAAACGTGTCTGAAGACCCATTCCCACATGCTGACCTGATGTTCTTCACTGATGGTTCCAGATTTGCAGATGAAACAGGAAGGTTCCACATGGGATATGCCATGGTTACACATGACCAGGTCATCTCAGCCGGATCCCTACCACCGCACGTCTGCACAAGAAGCGGAACTTAAGGCTTTGACGTTGGCTTGTCAGGAAGCGACGGAGAAGGTGGTCAACATCTACACGGATTCAAGATCTGCTTTCGGAGTGGCTCGTGACTTTGGCAGTATCTGGGCAGCCAGAGGATACCTAACGTCCAGTGGAACTCCTGTAAAACATGCTGCTACCATGCAAGAATTTGTGGTCACTCTGGATCTATCTTCAGAGGTTGCAGTGATCAAGATCAAAGCTCACGGGAGATTGGATTCTCCAGAAGCAAGGGGGAACTTCTTTGCTGACAAAACAGCAAAAACCTATGCTGTGGATCCATTTGGGAAAGAGAAAGCAGCTGTGTATGTGTCACAAGACACTGAAGAAGGGACTAAAGCCTCTCTTATGAGGATTATCCATCTACATCAAGGCAAGACATCAGATGATGAAAAGAAGTCATGGCAAGAAGGAGGAGCTAAAAAGGATGAAGATGGAGTCTGGAGGGTGAACAAAAAGCTCTGTCTACCCCGTAATCTGAACCCCTCGGTGACAGAATGGGCACAAGGTATCACCCACAGAGGCAAGAATCGGATGAATGACCTAATTTGGAAGACTTATATGGCACATGGAATCTCTACTGTTACCCAAAAATATTTCAAGTCCTGCCTTGTGTGTGCAGCATGCAATCCAGCACCGCCTCAGAAAGTTACTCAGAAACATTTGGCTAAACTACTCTATCCCTTTCAGAGAATTCAGATTGATCACATTCAAATGACAAAAGTAGGGAAGTGCGAGTATGTACTGGTAGTGACTGACATGTTCTCAGGATGGCCTGAAGCCTATCCAGTAACAAACATGACTGCCAGAGTGACTGTTAAGAGACTGATGACTGAAGTAGTATGCAGATATGGGGTCCCAGAGGTAATTGAGAGTGACCAAGTAACCGCATTCACTGCAGCACTGACTAAGGAACTATGGACATTGGTGGGAGCGGATTTGGGTTTACATACTCCATATCACCCAAGGAGCAGTGGGAAAAAATAGAAACATTGAATGGCACCTTGAAAAATAAAATACTGAAAGCCAGTCAGGAGGTCAGACTTGGACAGACATTTTGCTCACTGCCTTAAACTCAGTCAGAAACACTCCAAAGGGGTCCCACTAAACTCACACCATACGAGATTCTTTTTGGGGGGCCTCCAAGGTTGGGTCGATATTTTCCACAACAGCTAGCCTTAGGAAGTGATACTCTTGTAAACTATGTCATTGTCCTTACTAAAGAACTGTCAGTAACACATGTCCAAGTTTTATCATCCATTCCAGGTCCAGATTCCACTGAAGGTACCCATACTTTCCAACCTGGTGACTACATGCTGGTAAAGACGTTCATCAGAAAGACATCCCTGGAGTCGAGATTTGAGGGTCCCTACCAATTGCTCCTGACTACTCCTACTTCGGTCAGGGTTGCTGAGCGCCTCCTGGATCCATCTCTCACATTATAAACTTGTTTAGACAGTTAGGGACAGAGTAGGATCTGACCTGCTTGTCAAAGTCCAGCTACAAAGGGAGGTTTCCACAAGGGAAAACTTGTCTCAAACTGGTGAAAACTCCAATTCCCCCTCCCGGGCAAGACGGTCAGATCTAGGATGTGTACATCAGGGTTAGTCGCACATGTGTATTTTATGTAACCATGGAGATGGAAGATTGGAGAGTAATAGATCCCGCAGGTAGGAAAGTCCTGAGGACACTGGTAACGCGCTCCGATATACCTCCTCGGTATACCCATAATTAGTCACACATTTTCTGGTGTCTATAGTATCCATATTGTCATAAAGCTTCTGATGTCATAATAACACTTAACATCGGTGGGTTAGGGAACCACGGTGGGATCAAGATAAAAGAAAAGGTTAATAAAGTATTTAGGGGGGACTGTTGAGGAGAGCCATAAGATCAAATACTTAATTAACCTCAACACATAAGGTAATTGAGAGAAGCAACCCATAACATGTATTGTTTAACCTTACATAAGTTTTCCTCAGACAAAGTGAGACACTAAAGATGGCCGCCATCTCCTGTACCAGAGCCGTGTGCTCTGGTATCCAAGATGAACAATGAAGACACTAAAGATGGCCGCCATTTCCTGTATCAGCAGACCGTGTGCTCTGGTATCCAAGATGACGCCCACCCTGATGACCTCATGGATCCACCCACAGTGACGCCCACCCTGATGACCTCATGGACCAACCCACCCTGATGACCTCATGGATCCGCCCATGGACTTGCTCATGCCCAACCCACTAACCAATGGAATACATCCGATCACTCCCATTTTAGAGCTAACCAAGCCCCCTTACAGGAGATATATAACATTGTGTTTGACTAATAAATTTCCCTTTTTGGAGCTGAGCCACACATTGATCAAGGAGAGTTACAGCTGACTGTGTCTGGTGTATTTCTTTAGTGCACATGATCAATATCCATTAGGCCAGGAGTAGGCAACTAGAGAATTGAACATTTTATTAATTGTTCAACCATAATACGAGTGACGCAGGACGTGTCCTGCCCACTCCAAGGATTGCAGGAATCCAGTCTGTACGCATTGACTCCTCCTCTTACACAAGCTCCTCAGAATCATCGCTGCAGGAGCCGTCACAGTCCACCTCCACATGGACCCATGAACGTTTACCTGTTACGACCGACATGAGCACAGCCGTGGCCAAATGTCAACAGGCCGTCTTGAAATTAATTTCTTTGGGGAATCGAAGCCACACAGCGCAGGAGCTCTGGAATGCCATCAAGCAGGAGAGCGATGTGTGGTTTGTGGCAGCGAATCTCCAGCCAGGCATGGTAGTATGTGATAATGGCCGAAATCTGGTGGCAGCTCTGGGCCTCGGCAACCTCACTCACATCCCATGTCTGGCACATGTGCTCAACTTGGTCGTGCAGAGTTTTTTGAGGGACTATCTGGATCTTGATGCACTGCTGCACAAGGTCCGCCTAGAGTGTGCTCACTTGCGGCGTTCCAGCATGGCAAAATCGCGCATTGCGGCTCTGCAGCGCTGATTCCGCCTTCCGGAACATCGCATCATATGTGACCTACCTACCAGGTGGAATTCCACGTTACATATGTTGGAGTGGTTGTGTGAGCAGCAGCAACCAGTAATGGAGTACCAGCTGCATCAGGCGCAAAGAAGTCGCACTCCGCGCCGTTCAGACTTCACAACCACAGAGTGGGCCACTATGAAGGACGTCTGCCAGGTTTTGCGTCCCTTCGATTATTCCACGCGGATGGCGAGTGCAGATGATGCACTAGTCAGCATGACTGTCCCCCTTATCTGCCTGCTTGAAAAATCACTGCAAGCGCTAAGGGATGATGTTGTGGAAGAGGTGGAGGATGAGGATTCACCATTTCCATCATCTTCTGGACAGTCAGCGCCACGTGGTTCCTCACAAACGCGTAGGCAGGGGACACTTTGTGAGGAGGATGAGGAGGAGTCAATGGAGGAGGAAGACATCGTTCCAGAGGAGGGAGTTACACAATTGTCCAGTAGTCAGTGTGTACAGCGAGGGTGGGGTGATGACGAGCGGGCAGAGATCACGCCTCAAGCAGGGGACAGCGTTTCTTGGCCAGTTGGCAGTCTGCAGTACATGGTTTTTTGTTTTTTTTTAACCAATTAACTTTTTATTAGCAATAAAGAAATAGGTACATACAAAAATCCCCCGCAGGAGAAACAAAGAGGGAAAAAGGAACAAGGGGGAGGGGAACAATACACATTGTTCTAGAATCACAGCAATTCTAGCATAGAATACAAAATTAAATATAACACAAATCACCGCTTACAAAAGATACTAAATGAGAGCAAGGGCGGACGGAGGAATGTGAACCGAGGAAACCCAAGGATCCCACCAGGAGAGCACCTTATTTTTCTTGGAGAGACTCTGTGCCATAATTGCTTCATAGGTAAAATGAAGGTTAATCTTGGAAATCAAAGCAGCCATAGATGGGATATCTGAAGATCTCCAGTGACTCGCTATACATTGTCTGGCAGCGATCAAAATATTAGAGATTATCGGACAGAGAGGGGAGGGGAATCCTGCGAGAGAGACACCCAAAACAGCCAGACACCCGCTTAAAACAAAAGGAACCTGGATGACCTCCGCGATTAGAGTCTCAACTTGACGCCAGAAGACCTGAACCCGTGGACAGGACCACCATATATGGGAACCGGAACCAATAGCCCCACACCCCCTCCAACAGAGAGGGGAAGAAGAGGGACCAAACCTGGCTAAGCGAGCAGGGGTGAGGTACCACTGCAGCTGGATCTTTTTAGACTGCTCCAAGTGGCCTATACACGAGGAATACTTAGAAGGGTGTACCATCGCAAAGTGCCAGTCCTCTAGGGATGCATCAAAACCAAGAGAGGACTCCCAGGAAATCATAAAAGGAAGCTTAGCAGGAATATCATGGGATATGAGGGCCTTATAGATAATAGAAACGCCATGGGGCACGAGAGTGGCCGGTCTAAAGAACCGGTGTGCTGGGTCCTCCGACAGAGGCGGGGGGGGGGGGGGGGGCACCGAATAGCCGACGTGACCTGAGAAAACTGCGGAGTTGTAGATATTGAAAGAAATCTCTGCCAGAGAGAGAAAATCTACCCGCAAGGACCTCAAACGACAATAAGCCATCCGAGCCAAACAGGTCAGCCACCCGGCGCACCCCCCGCATCTCCCAGGAGGAGAGAGAGGTGTGCCCAATAGCACACTCCAGGGCCCGTAGGGAGACATAGTCATACATAAATAGGAATTGGGAAGAGCAAACAGACGACCATATTTTAGAGGCCTTCTTGATAGAGCGAAGAGTAGGGCCACGAGGAGAGACCTGGAGCAACCAAAGCTACAGAAGTAATTTGAGATAATTTCTGGGGGCGAAATGAGATTCAATGAGCACCAAGGGTAACCGCGAGTTCCCCTCCCACCAAAGCTTAAGAGGCTCTAAGATCGCCGCCCTATAGTAAAACTGAATCGAGGGAACACCCAAACCACCCATAGAGTACGGAAGGGACATGATTTGGCGCTTAATCCTGTGTGGCTTGTTATTCCAAATAAACCAATCTATGATTGATTGGAAAGCCGAAATAAATTTGGATGGTATGGAAACGGGAAGGCACCGCAATAAATAGATAATTTTGGGGAGAAATAGCATTTTAACGGTTTGTATACGGGCCATCCACGAGAGCGAAGAGCTCGATAGCTGATCGATGCCCCTCCTAATTTCGGTGACAGTTTCCTCACAATTAGAACGAACGATGTTATCCAATCTAGTTATCTGGACGCCCAGGTAGGAAAACCCCATAGGGGCCCAAATAAACGCAAATTTAGATTGAATTTGAATTTGGAGATCAACCGGAAGAAAAAGGGGGAAAATAATGGATTTAGTCAGATTAAGTTTATAATATGATACTGCGGAAAATTGGGATAAAATTGAAGTGATCGCGTTCAGTGAAGTTAAAGCCGAGGTACAAGTCAGCACTACATCGTCAGCGTAAAGTCCAATTTTATGTTCAGTCTCCCCAACCCGCACCCCCTTAATATCAGGGCACTGTCTAATTAAGGCAGCCATAGGCTCCATGATCAGAGCAAAAATAAGGGGGGAGAGGGGACAGCCCTGACGGGTCCCGTTCAAAATCGGGAATGTCCGAGATTTAAAGCCGCCCGAGCAAACCGACGCACAGGGATTAGAGTATAGAGCCATAATGGCCTTGGAAATCAGTCCTGTAAGCCCAAATTTTCCGAGCGTGAGCTCGATATATCCCCAGTGCACCCTGTCAAACGCCTTTTCGGCATCGAGAGACAGGAAAACACTGGGGAGACCCTCCCTCTCCACCACATCCAGGAGATCAATCAGTCGTCTTGTGCCATCTCTGGTCTGCCTACCAGGGACAAACCCAACTTGGTCGGGGTGTGTAAGGCTGGGGAGCACCGCTACCAATCTATTGGCCCAGATTTTAGCATAGATTTTAACGTCGCAATTCAGGAGGGCTATGGGGCGAAAATTTCCCGGAGACGTTGTGGGCTTCCCCGGTTTAGGGAGGGTCGCGATGGAGGCCTCCAACCCCTCCGCCCTGATGCTGCCAACAGATGCCCAGTTGTTAAATAAGCGAAGGAGAAAAGGGGAGAGGACAGAGAGGAATTGTGCATAGTAGAGAAAAGGAAAACCGTCCGGGCCTGGAGAAGAACATTTATTAGAGTCCCTGACAATTTGGGAAAGCTCAGATTCAACAATAGGAGAGTTCAGAAAGGAAAGCTGCTCCGCATTGACCGAGGGAAGATTAGCTTTCTCCAAGAACGCCATGATTAGCTCCGGCGAGGGCTGAGGGACTCCCGGGTCAGAACCAAGATCATAGAGAGAGGAGTAATACGAAGCAAACTCCTCAGCAATATGGATGGGATTGTAAACACGAGAACCGTCAGACCCAAACAGGAATGGAATCTTGGATTGAGCCTCTCTCCTCCTAACGCGCCTAGCGAGAACAGCGCCCGCTCGATCCCCCATTGCATAGAATCTGGCTTTAGTTTTCCTCAGGGCATTTTCAGCCTTATGTAGAAGTAATTGGCGAACACGCATGCGAGCTTTAGAAAGGTCAGAAAAAAGCGCCGGGCTAGGGGACATCTTATGGGCAGACTCAAGACGGGCTAGTTCGTCTAAGGCCGACTGAAGGGTCGAATTATATTTCCTCTTAGCTGTTGCAGCCATTTTAATAAAGCAACCCCTAGCAACCGCCTTGTGAGCAAACCAAAGGGTATCGTCCCGTATGTCCGGGGTATCATTGGAGGAGAAGAACTCTTGTAAGGCCCTTTCCATAAACTGGGAATTTAGTTGATCGGTAAGAAGATGGGTATTGAGATGCCAGTGTGCGGGGGGTCTAATAGCAAGGGGGTCCTTTAGAACAAGGGACACCGGGGCATGATCTGACCATGTGATACTACCAATATCTGCCGAGATGCAGTGAGGGAGAGCCACATCATTCACCAGCACATAGTCAATCCTACTATAGGAACCGTGTCTGGGAGACATGAACGTGTAATCTCTCTCGCCACAATGCAGATACCTCCATATATCATGCAGCTTATATGAGTTGATTAGCGGCCCCGCCTCCTTCCTTGACAGGGAAGCGACAGAGCAATCCAGCACTTTAGATATTGGCACATTAAAATCCCCAGCAATTAGTTTGTGACCATGTTGGATGTCCTGTAAAATTTGAAAAAAACCCTCTAAAAATTTAAGTTGACCGGCATTAGGAGCATAAACTGAAGCAATGGTATAGGGGGCATTATTGATCAGACAAAGGATTACAATGAACCTACCCATCGGATCCACAATGGAACGGATCAGTTGGAAGGCATTGGCTTTGCTAAAGAAAATCGCTACTCCCGCCTTCTTTGACGGACCATTTGCAAAGAATTGATGTGGATATAAACCTGAGTACATTCTAACATTATCACATTCCAATAAATGTGTTTCTTGAAGACATATAATGTCCCGACGAGATTTACCCAGATGCCTCCAGACAATCGACCTTTTGCCCGGGGAGTTGAGACCATTTACATTAATGGAATACAGCGAAACACTCATGGTAAAACAGTATAAATAGACTTAGCTCATAATGAGCACCAGTGAAGTATGCACAAGAAGAAACAACATGAGAACTGTGGACCAGAACATGCGTGGGGGGGAACCGGGTGGGAAGGACAAACAGAACAAACAACACAAAAATTAGGACATCAAGGTCCATTCAGGCAAATCCTGAGTCCAGAAGGTGAAAATCAGAAAAAACAGTTCACCTATGGGGCAAAAAAATTGAAGTGCTGCAAATACTCTCACAAGGAGACCAGCACAACATATGAAATCAAAAAAAGAAAAACCTCAAGAGAGGAAAAAAAGTACCAAAATATTGCGGGAAATAGCCAGGAACCAAAGGTGGTAACATTCTTCAAGCGACCTCCCAGTCCGATGCAACACGGGCCTTGGGATTACGGCCATTCCCAGACCCAGAGGGACCCCTCGAGACTGGGGAACCAGGAGCCGACAGGCCCCATCCCGCCAATGCAGAAGCCGCGTGGGACGGGGTCAGGCAGGTGGTGATGGATCCATCTTTGCGGATGAGAAGCTTAGTGGGAAATCCCCAACGATACGGAATGCCTTTTTCCCTGAGAACAGCGGTGTAGGGTCCAAAAGCTTTACGGAAAGCCAGGGTGCCCGGGGAGAGGTCCGGGAAGACGGTGATAGAGGCAAATCTTTCAGGTAAAGCAGGATTTTTCCTCAGAGCCTGGAGAAAGTTCTCCTTCATTTCGTAGAAGTGTATGCGGGCGAGCACATCTCTTGGGACCGAAGGTCCAAGACCAGTCGGCTTAGGAATCCGGTGTATGCGATCAATTATAATGTCCCTTGGGGCAAAGTGAGGGAGAGCAGCAGCGATAAAATCCTGCAAGAAAACTTTCAAGTCTCCCGGAAGTACAGATTCTCCAACGCCTCTAAGTTTAACATTGTTCCTTCTGGACCTATCTTCCAAATCCATGGTATTGGCATGGGTTTTAGTGAGCAGATCTTGCAGAGACTCTTGAGCGTCCCATAACTCATTATGAGATGAGATCAGCTCCACCATCTTACGCTCCAAACGATCCGTGCGGTTCCCCAGCTCCACCACCTCTCTTTTCAGCTCTGCCAGCAAGGTGCGGATGTCTTCCTGAATGAAGGCCCTGAGATCCCCAAGCAGGTCTTTAAGTAAAGCAGCAGTCACCGGAGCGTCGGGAGAATGCGACGCTGCAGCGTCAGAAACCGCAACGCTCGGGAGTGATGAAGCGCCCGAAAGCGACGCTTGAGCGTTGCGTTGTGAGGAGCGGGAAGCTCTGGGTGAAGATGGCGCCATCTTGGGATCCTGCAGCAGCCGGGGGGAGGCCGTAAAGAAATCTATAATCCGCCTGGACGGGTCGCGTGTGCCGGCTCTGGATTTCCCCATACACTCACCGTCGCACCAGGGAGCGATGCTGGTATTATAGGAGACAGAGAGTCCGCCGGGAAGAAGATATGAGCCGCTTTAAGGTTCCTGGTCATGGAGCTCCCACACTGTGTGACCTACTCCATCTGCAGCTAGGCCACGCCCCCCCAGCACATGGTTGATTACATGTTGCAGTGCCTGAGAAATGACTGCCGAATCGCCCACATTCTCAACATGTCTGATTATTGCTACATGTCTGATCCTCGCTACCGGGACAACGTACAAAGCCTCATCACACCGTTGAACCGAGAGCGTAAAATGCGGGAGTACCAAGACACACTGGTGAATTCCATCATCTTCTCCAGTCCAACTGATAGAAGTGCTGCTAGTTATTTACAAAGCAGCTCAGTGCGTCAAGGCAGTGGAGGAGGCTCTGCACAAAGAGGGAGCAGAAGCAGTGCCTCTGCCCAAGGCAAGACCAGTATGGCCCAACTGTGGCACAGTTTTGTGTGCCCGCCACAAATGTCTACACCAACACAGACGGCTCCAGTCAGCAGGAGGCAACAGTTCCGTCAAATGGTGACAGACTACATGTCTTGCCCTCTTGCTGTACTCCCAGACGGCTCTTCCCCTTTCATGTTTTGGGTCTCTAAGCTGGATACATGGCCAGAGCTAAGCCAGTATGCATTGGAGGTGCTGGCTTGACCTGCGGCTAGTGTATTATCGGAATGCGTCTTTAGTGCTGCAGGTGGTGTACTAACAGACCGTCGCATGCGACTATCCTCCGATAACGATGACCGGCTTACTTTCCTGAAAATGAACCAGGCCTGGATCTCGCAGGAATTTGCCACTCCTCTTCCTGATTAAATAATTGGGTGACTGTCTACAGTATCCAGGTCTCCTGTTGTGTTCATCTTTCTACCACCTGAACTTAAATTCCTGGGCTCCAACACCACCAGTTGAGGCTCAGACATGCCGTCTGCACAGTCAAAACATACGACCCAGTGTTATTGGGTGTCAGTAACGTCAGCTGATCCCCAGCTGTGTAGCCGGCAATGTGTCCTGCGACCGCCACGCTGACACAACAACTGAAATGTAAGGGAACCTGTCCCACCCCCAGGCGTTTGTTACTGAAATAGCCACCTTGTGCAGCAGTAATGCTGCAAAAGGAAAAGGTAACTATTTTTGTTTAGCTCCTTGCACATGCAGAACTTAACACTTTTAAAGTGTGTCCACTGATATCGTAAAACCATCCCGGAGGTGGGACTTTCCTTTGTAATGTGACGCAGCACACCCATCATTCCTACCCCCTTAGCGTCGTGCGTCGCCTCCTCAGCGTTGTTTAATTCTGTCCCGGAGCCAGCGCTGTTATGTTATCCCTTGGCCAGGCACACTTTGCGGTGCCCGTCTTCTGACATCATTTGGTGTCAGGCTGGCTGCGCCTGTGCGGCTGCGCTGGCCGAGATCCTGCCTCGCAGTGTCTTCTGATTTAATCACACTGCGGGCCTGGGATCCATGGGCATGCACAGTGCATATCTTCACCTCAGGCTGTCACTCATCTCCCTCTGCCTTCTTCAGACTGTGCGCCATCAGCTGATCCCTAATAGCATGCCACGGCAGTGACACCGCACAGTCTGAAGAAGCCAGAGGGAGGGGAGTGAGAGGCGAGGATATGCACTGCGCATGGCCACGGATCCCAGGCCTGCGGTGGGATTACATTAGACGACACTGCGAGGCGGGATCTCGGCCAGCGCGGCCGCACAGGCGCAGCCAGCCTGACACCAAATGATGTCAGAAGATGGGCAGCGCTAAGTGTGCCTGGCCAAGGGATAACATAACAGCGCAGGCTCCGGGATAGAATCAAACAACGCTGAGGAGGCGACGCACGGCGCCAAGGGGGTAGCAATGACGGCTGTGCTGCGTCACATTACAAAGGAAAGTCCCACCTCCGGGACGGTTTAATGGTGTGACGGGACACATTTTATAAGTGTTTAGTTCTGTGTTTGCAAGGAGCATAATGAAAAGAGCCACCTTTTCCTTTGGCATCCTTTGTGATGCAAAAGCAGGCTCTTTCAGCTCCAAACGCCTTTTGGGGGGGGGTTAAAGGTTCCCTTTCGACTTGCTCCAATCAGGCTTCGGCCTAAACGGTGTTCCTCTGCTCCTCCTGCTGTCCCTGGGCTCCAACACCGCTAGTTGGTGCCTGGAAGTGCTGTCCACACAGTCAACAGTCGCTCCTCTGTTATTGGGGTTCAGTAACGTCAGCTGCTCCCCTGCTGTGTGTGCTGCAATACCTCCTATCTGATCCTCCTGCTGTCCCTGGGCTCCAACATCGCTAGTTGGTGCCTGGAAGTGCTGGATGCACAGTTAACACTTGCTGCTGTGTTATTGGGGTTCAGTAACGTCAGCTGCTCCCCTGCTGTGTGTGCTGCAATACCTCCTATCTGATCCTCCTGCTGTTCCTGGGCTCTAACACCACTAGTTGGTGCCTGGAAGTGCTGTCCACACAGTCAACAGTCGCTCCTCTGTTATTGGGGTTCAGTAACGTCAGCTGCTCCCCTGCTGTGTGTGCTGCAATACCTCCTATCTGATCCTCCTGCTGTTCCTGGGCTCTAACACCACTAGTTGGTGCCTGGAAGTGCTGTCCACACAGTCAACAGTCGCTCCTCTGTTATTGGGGTTCAGTAACGTCAGCTGCTCCCCTGCTGTGTGTGCTGCAATACCTCCTATCTGATCCTCCTGCTGTCCCTGGGCTCCAACACCGCTAGTTGTTGCCTGGAAGTGCTGGATGCACAGTTAACACTTGCTGCTGTGTTATTGGGGTTCAGTAACATCAGCTGCTCCCCTGCTGTGTGTGCTGCAATACCTCCTATCTGATCCTCCTGCTGTTCCTGGGCTCTAACACCACTAGTTGGTGCCTGGAAGTGCTGTCCACACAGTCAACAGTCGCTCCTCTGTTATTGGGGTTCAGTAACGTCAGCTGCTCCCCTGCTGTGTGTGCTGCAATACCTCCTATCTGATCCTCCTGGTGTCCCTGGGCTCCAACACCACTAGTTGGTGCCTGGAAGTGCTGTCCACACAGTCAACAGTCGCTCCTCTGTTATTGGGGTTCAGTAACGTCAGCTGCTCCCCTGCTGTGTGTGCTGCAATACCTCCTATCTGATCCTCCTGCTGTCCCTGGGCTCTAACACCACTAGTTGGTGCCTGGAAGTGCTGTCCACACAGTCAACAGTCGCTCCTCTGTTATTGGGGTTCAGTAACGTCAGCTGTTCCCCTTCTGTGTGTGCTGCAATACCTCCTATCTGATCCTCCTGCTGTCCCTGGGCTCCAACACCACTAGTTGGTGCCTGGAAGTGCTGGATGCACAGTTAACACTTGCTGCCATGTTATTGGGGTTCAGTAACGTCAGCTGCTCCCCTGCTGTGTGTGCTGCAATACCTCCTATCTGATCCTCCTGCTGTTCCTGGGCTCTAACACCACTAGTTGGTGCCTGGAAGTGCTGTCCACACAGTCAACAGTCGCTCCTCTGTTATTGGGGTTCAGTAACGTCAGCTGCTCCCCTGCTGTGTGTGCTGCAATACCTCCTATCTGATCCTCCTGCTGTCCCTGGGCTCCAACACCGCTAGTTGGTGCCTGGAAGTGCTGGATGCACAGTTAACACTTGCTGCTGTGTTATTGGGGTTCAGTAACGTCAGCTGCTCCCCTGCTGTGTGTGCTGCAATACCTCCTATCTGATCCTCCTGCTGTTCCTGGGCTCTAACACCACTAGTTGGTGCCTGGAAGTGCTGTCCACACAGTCAACAGTCGCTCCTCTGTTATTGGGGTTCAGTAACGTCAGCTGCTCCCCTGCTGTGTGTGCTGCAATACCTCCTATCTGCTCCTCCTGCTGTCCCTAAGCTCCAACACCGCTAGTTGGTGTCTGGAAGTGCTGGATGCACAGTTAACACTTGCTGCCGTGTTATTGGGGTTCAGTAACGTCAGCTGCTCCCCTGCTGTGTGTGCTGCAATACCTCCTATTTGCTCCTCCTGCTGTCCCTGGGCTCCAACACCGCTAGTTGGTGCCTGGAAGTGCTGTCCACACAGTCAACAGTCGCTCCTCTGTTATTGGGGTTCAGTAACGTCAGCTGCTCCCCTGCTGTGTGTGCTGCAATACCTCCTATCTGATCCTCCTGCTGTCCCTGGGCTCTAACACTGCTAGTTGGTGCCTAGAAGTGCTGTCCACACAGTCAACAGTCGCTCCTCTGTTATTGGGGTTCAGTAACGTCAGCTGCTCCCCTGCCGTGTGTGCTGCAATACCTCCTATCTGATCCTCCTGCTGTCCCTGGGCTCTAACACTGCTAGTTGGTGCCTAGAAGTGCTGTCCACACAGTCAACAGTCGCTCCTCTGTTATTGGGGTTCAGTAACGTCAGCTGCTCCCCTGCCGTGTGTGCTGCAATACCTCCTATCTGATCCTCCTGCTGTTCCTGGGCTCTAACACCGCTAGTTGGTGCCTGGAAGTGCTGTCCACACAGTCAACAGTCGCTCCTCTGTTATTGGGGTTCAGTAACGTCAGCTGTTCCCCTTCTGTGTGTGCTGCAATACCTCCTATCTGATCCTCCTGCTGTCCCTGGGCTCCAACACCACTAGTTGGTGCCTGGAAGTGCTGGATGCACAGTTAACACTTGGTGCCGTGTTATTGGGGTTCGGTAACGTCAGCTGCTCCCCTGCTGTGTGTGCTGCAATACCTCCTATCTTATCCTCCTGCTGTCCCTGGGCTCTAACACCGCTAGTTGGTGCCTGGAAGTGCTGTCCGCACAGTCAACAGTCGCTCCTCTGTTATTGGGGTTCAGTAACGTCAGCTGCTCCCCTGCTGTGTGTGCTGCAATACCTCCTATCTGCTCCTCCTGCTGTCCCTAAGCTCCAACACCGCTAGTTGGTGCCTGGAAGTGCTGGATGCACAGTTAACACTTGCTGCCGTGTAATTGGAGTTCAGTAACGTCAGCTGCTCCCCTGCTGTGTGTGCTGCAATACCTCCTAGTTGCTCCTCCTGCTGTCCCTGGGTTCCAACACCGCTAGTTGGTGCCTGGAAGTGCTGTCCACACAGTCAACAGTCGCTCCTCTGTTATTGGGGTTCAGTAACGTCAGCTGCTCCCCTGCTGTGTGTGCTGCAATACCTCCTATCTGATCCTCCTGCTGTCCCTGGGCTCTAACACCGCTAGTTGGTGCCTGGAAGTGCTGTCCACACAGTCAACAGTCGCTCCTCTGTTATTGGGGTTCAGTAACGTCAGCTGCTCCCCTGCTGCGTGTGCTGCAATACCTCCTATCTGATCCTCCTGCTGTCCCTGGGCTCTAACACCACTAGTTGGTGCCTGGAAGTGCTGTCCACACAGTCAACAGTCGCTCCTCTGTTATTGGGGTTCAGTAACGTCAGCTGTTCCCCTTCTGTGTGTGCTGCAATACCTCCTATCTGATCCTCCTGCTGTCCCTGGGCTCCAACACCACTAGTTGGTGCCTGGAAGTGCTGGATGCACAGTTAACACTTGCTGCCGTGTTATTGGGGTTCAGTAACGTCAGCTGCTCCCCTGCTGTGTGTGCTGCAATACCTCCTATCTGATCCTCCTGCTGTTCCAGGGCTCTAACACCACTAGTTGGTGCCTGGAAGTGCTATCCACACAGTCAACAGTCGCTCCTCTGTTATTGGGGTTCAGTAACGTCAGCTGCTCCCCTGCTGTGTGTGCTGCAATACCTCCTATCTGATCCTCCTGCTGTCCCTGGGCTCCAACACCGCTAGTTGGTGCCTGGAAGTGCTGGATGCACAGTTAACACTTGCTGCTGTGTTATTTGGGTTCAGTAACGTCAGCTGCTCCCCTGCTGTGTGTGCTGCAATACCTCCTATCTGATCCTCCTGCTGTTCCTGGGCTCTAACACCACTAGTTGGTGCCTGGAAGTGCTGTCCACACAGTCAACAGTCGCTCCTCTGTTATTGGGGTTCAGTAACGTCAGCTGCTCCCCTGCTGTGTGTGCTGCAATACCTCCTATCTGATCCTCCTGCTGTCCCTGGGCTCCAACACCACTAGTTGGTGCCTGGAAGTGCTGGATGCACAGTTAACACTTGCTGCCGTGTTATTGGGGTTCAGTAACGTCAGCTGCTCCCCTGCTGTGTGTGCTGCAATACCTCCTATGTTATCCTCCTGCTGTCCCTGGGCTCTAACACCGCTAGTTGGTGCCTTGAAGTGCTGTCCGCACAGTCAACAGTCGCTCCTCTGTTATTGGGGTTCAGTAACGTCAGCTGCTCCCCTGCTGTGTGTGCTGCAATACCTCCTATCTGCTCCTCCTGCTGTCCCTAAGCTCCAACACCGCTAGTTGGTGCCTGGAAGTGCTGGATGCATAGTTAACACTTGCTGCCGTGTTATTGAGGTTCAGTAACGTCAGCTGCTCCCCTGCTGTGTGTGCTGCAATACCTCCTATCTTATCCTCCTGCTGTCCCTGGGCTCTAACACCGCTAGTTGGTGCCTGGAAGTGCTGTCCGCACAGTCAACAGTCGCTCCTCTGTTATTGGGGTTCAGTAACGTCAGCTGCTCCCCTGCTGTGTGTGCTGCAATACCTCCTATCTGCTCCTCCTGCTGTCCCTAAGCTCCAACACCGCTAGTTGGTGCCTGGAAGTGCTGGATGCACAGTTAACACTTGCTGCCGTGTTATTGGGGTTCAGTAACGTCAGCTGCTCCCCTGCTGTGTGTGCTGCAATACCTCCTATTTGCTCCTCCTGCTGTCCCTGGGCTCCAACACCGCTAGTTGGTGCCTGGAAGTGCTGTCCACACAGTCAACAGTCGCTCCTCTGTTATTGGGGTTCAGTAACGTCAGCTGCTCCCCTGCTGTGTGTGCTGCAATAACTCCTATCTGATCCTCCTGCTGTCCCTGGGCTCTAACACCGCTAGTTGGTGCCTGGAAGTGCTGTCCACACAGTCAACAGTCGCTCCTCTGTTATTGGGGTTCAGTAACGTCAGCTGTTCCCCTTCTATGTGTGCTGCAATACCTCCTATCTGATCCTCCTGCTGTCCCTGGGCTCCAACACCACTAGTTGGTGCCTGGAAGTGCTGGATGCACAGTTAACACTTGCTGCCGTGTTATTGGGGTTCAGTAACGTCAGCTGCTCCCCTGCTGTGTGTGCTGCAATACCTCCTATCTGATCCTCCTGCTGTCCCTGGGCTCTAACACCGCTAGTTGGTGCCTGGAAGTGCTGACCACAAAGTCAACAGTCGCTCCTCTGTTATTGGGGTTCAGTAACGTCAGCTGCTCCCCTGCTGTGTGTGCTGCAATACCTCCTATCTGATCCTCCTGCTTTCCCTGGGCTCTATCACCGCTAGTTGGTGCCTGGAAGTGCTGTCCGCACAGTCAACAGTCGCTCCTCTGTTATTGGGGTTCAGTAACGTCAGCTGCTCCCCTGCTGTGTGTGCTGCAATACCTCCTATCTGATCCTCCTGCTGTCCATGGGCTCTAACACCGCTAGTTGGTGCCTGGAAGTGCTGTCCGCACAGTCAACAGTCGCTCCTCTGTTATTGGGGTTCAGTAACGTCAGCTGCTCCCCTGCTGTGTGTGCTGCAATACCTCCTATCTGATCCTCCTGCTGTCCCTGGGCTCTAACACCGCTAGTTGGTGCCTGGAAGTGCTGTCCACACAGTTAACAGTCGCTCCTCTGTTATTGGGGTTCAGTAACGTCAGCTGCTCCCCGGCTGTGTGTGCTGCAATACAACCTATCTGATCGTCCTGCTGTCCCTGGGCTCTAACACCGCTAGTTGGTACCTGGAAGTGCTGTCCGCACAGTTAACACTTGCTGCCGTGTTATTGGGGTTCAGTAATGTCAGCTGCTCCCCTGCTGTGTGTGCTGCAATACCTCCTATCTGATCCTCCTGCTGTCCCTGGGCTCTAACACCGCTAGTTGGTGCCTGGAAGTGCTGTCCACACAGTCAACAGTCGCTCCTCTGTTATTGGGGTTCAGTAACATCAGCTGCTCCCCGGCTGTGTGTGCTGCAATACAACCTATCTGATCGTCCTGCTGTCCCTGGGCTCTAACACCGCTAGTTGGTACCTGGAAGTGCTGTCCGCACAGTTAACACTTGCTGCCGTGTTATTGGGGTTCAGTAACGTCAGCTGCTCAACTGCTGTGTGTGCTGCAATACCTCCTATCTGATCCTCCTGCTTTCCCTTGGCTCTAACACCGCTAGTTGGTGCCTGGAAGTGCTGTCCGCACAGTCAACAGTCGCTCCTCTGTTATTGGGGTTCAGTAATGTTAGCTGCTCCCCTGCTGTGTGTGCTGCAATACCTCCTATCTGATCCTCCTGCTGTCCCTGGGCTCCAACACTGCTGGTTGCTGCCCGGAAGTGCTGTTTGCACAGAGCCAAACACCTCGCCAATGTGTTAGTGGGGTTCAGTAACGTCAGCTGCTCCCCTGCTGTGTATCCGGCAACGTGTCATGCGACCGCCACACTGGCACAACTAAAACTTAAGGGAACCTGCCCACCCCCACCCCCCCAGGCGTTTTTTACTGAAAGAGCCACCTTGTGCAGCAGTAATGCTGCAGAAGGAAAAGGAGGCTCTTTAATTATGCTCCGTTCAAAGGCTGAACTACACACTTATGAAATGTGTCCCCTCACACCGTTAAACCGTCCCGGAGGTGGGACTTTCCTTTGTAATGTGACGCAGCACAGCCGTCATTCCTACCCCCTTGGCGCCGTGCGCCGCCTCCTCAGCGTTGTTTGATTCTGTCCCGGAGCCTGCGCTGTTATGTTATCCCTTGGCCAGGCACACTTAGCGCTGCCCATCTTCTGACATCATTTGGTGTCAGGATGGCTGCGCCTGTGCGGCCGCGCTGGCCTAGATCCCGCCTCGCAGTGTCTTCTGATTTAATCACACTGCGGGCCTGGGATCCATGGGCATGCGCAGTGCATATCTTCACCTCAGGCTGTCACTCATCTCCCTCCGCCTTCTTCAGACTGTGTGCCGTCAGCTGATCCCTAATAGCATGCCACGGCCGTGACACCGCACAGTCTGAAGAAGTAGGAGGGAGGGGAGTGAGAGGCGAGGATATGCACTGCGCATGGCAACGGATCCCTGGCCCGCGGTGGGATTACATTAGACGATACTGCGAGGCGGGATCTAGGCCAGCGCGGCCGCACAGGCGCAGCCAGCCTGACACCAAATGATGGCAGAAGATGGGCAGCGCTAAGTGTGCCTGGCCAAGGGATAACATAACAGCGCAGGCTCTGGGACAGAATCAAACAATGCTGAGGAGGCGGCGCACGGCGACAAGGGGGTAGGAATGACGGCTGTGCTGCGTCACATTACAAAGGAAAGTCCCACCTCCAGGACGGTTTAACGGTGTGAGGGGACACATTTCATAAGTGTGTAGTTCAGCCTTTGAAAGGAGCATAATTAAAAGAGCTACCTTTTCCTTTTGCATCATTAGTGCTGTACAAGATGGCTCTTTCAGCAACAAACGCCTGGGGTGGGGGTTAAAGGTTCCCTTTCAACTTGCTCCAGTGCAGGCTTCGGCCTACACTCTGCTCCTGCTGCTGACCCTGGGCTCTAACACCGCCAGTTGGTGCCCAGAAGTGCTGGCTGCACAGAGCCAAACACCTCGCCAATGTGTTATTGGGGTTCAGTAACGTCAGCTGCTCCCCTGCTGTGTATCCGGCAACGTGTCATGCGACCGCCACACTGGCACAACTAAAACTTAAGGGAACCTGCCCACCCCCACCCCCCCAGGCGTTTGTTACTGAAAGAGCCACCTTGTGCAGCAGTAATGCTGCAGAAGGAAAAGGAGGCTCTTTAATTATGCTCCGTTCAAAGGCTGAACTACACACTTATGAAATGTGTCCCCTCACACCGTTAAACCGTCCCGGAGGTGGGACTTTCCTTTGTAATGTGACGCAGCACAGCCGTCATTCCTACCCCCTTGGCGCCGTGCGCCGCCTCCTCAGCGTTGTTTGATTCTGTCCCGGAGCCTGCGCTGTTATGTTATCCCTTGGCCAGGCACACTTAGCGCTGCCCATCTTCTGACATCATTTGGTGTCAGGATGGCTGCGCCTGTGCAGCCGCGCTGGCCTAGATCCCGCCTCGCAGTGTCTTCTGATTTAATCACACTGCGGGCCTGGGATCCATGGGCATGCGCAGTGCATATCTTCACCTCAGGCTGTCACTCATCTCCCTCCGCCTTCTTCAGACTGTGTGCCGTCAGCTGATCCCTAATAGCATGCCACGGCCGTGACACCGCACAGTCTGAAGAAGCAGGAGGGAGGGGAGTGAGAGGCGAGGATATGCACTGCGCATGGCAACGGATCCCTGGCCCGCGGTGGGATTACATTAGACGATACTGCGAGGCGGGATCTAGGCCAGCGCGGCCGCACAGGCGCAGCCAGCCTGACACCAAATGATGGCAGAAGATGGGCAGCGCTAAGTGTGCCTGGCCAAGGGATAACATAACAGCGCAGGCTCTGGGACAGAATCAAACAATGCTGAGGAGGCGGCGCACGGCGACAAGGGGGTAGGAATGACGGCTGTGCTGCGTCACATTACAAAGGAAAGTCCCACCTCCAGGACGGTTTAACGGTGTGAGGGGACACATTTCATAAGTGTGTAGTTCAGCCTTTGAAAGGAGCATAATTAAAAGAGCTACCTTTTCCTTTTGCATCATTAGTGCTGTACAAGATGGCTCTTTCAGCAACAAACGCCTGGGGTGGGGGTTAAAGGTTCCCTTTCAACTTGCTCCAGTGCAGGCTTCGGCCTACACTCTGCTCCTGCTGCTGACCCTGGGCTCTAACACCGCCAGTTGGTGCCCAGAAGTGCTGGCTGCACAGAGCCAAACACCTCGCCAATGTGTTATTGGGGTTCAGTAACGTCAGCTGCTCCCCTGCTGTGTATCCGGCAACGTGTCATGCGACCGCCACACTGGCACAACTAAAACTTAAGGGAACCTGCCCACCCCCACCCCCCCAGGCGTTTGTTACTGAAAGAGCCACCTTGTGCAGCAGTAATGCTGCAGAAGGAAAAGGAGGCTCTTTAATTATGCTCCGTTCAAAGGCTGAACTACACACTTATGAAATGTGTCCCCTCACACCGTTAAACCGTCCCGGAGGTGGGACTTTCCTTTGTAATGTGACGCAGCACAGCCGTCATTCCTACCCCCTTGGCGCCGTGCGCCGCCTCCTCAGCGTTGTTTGATTCTGTCCCGGAGCCTGCGCTGTTATGTTATCCCTTGGCCAGGCACACTTAGCGCTGCCCATCTTCTGACATCATTTGGTGTCAGGATGGCTGCGCCTGTGCAGCCGCGCTGGCCTAGATCCCGCCTCGCAGTGTCTTCTGATTTAATCACACTGCGGGCCTGGGATCCATGGGCATGCGCAGTGCATATCTTCACCTCAGGCTGTCACTCATCTCCCTCCGCCTTCTTCAGACTGTGTGCCGTCAGCTGATCCCTAATAGCATGCCACGGCCGTGACACCGCACAGTCTGAAGAAGCAGGAGGGAGGGGAGTGAGAGGCGAGGATATGCACTGCGCATGGCAACGGATCCCTGGCCCGCGGTGGGATTACATTAGACGATACTGCGAGGCGGGATCTAGGCCAGCGCGGCCGCACAGGCGCAGCCAGCCTGACACCAAATGATGGCAGAAGATGGGCAGCGCTAAGTGTGCCTGGCCAAGGGATAACATAACAGCGCAGGCTCTGGGACAGAATCAAACAATGCTGAGGAGGCGGCGCACGGCGACAAGGGGGTAGGAATGACGGCTGTGCTGCGTCACATTACAAAGGAAAGTCCCACCTCCAGGACGGTTTAACGGTGTGAGGGGACACATTTCATAAGTGTGTAGTTCAGCCTTTGAAAGGAGCATAATTAAAAGAGCTACCTTTTCCTTTTGCATCATTAGTGCTGTACAAGATGGCTCTTTCAGCAACAAACGCCTGGGGTGGGGGTTAAAGGTTCCCTTTCAACTTGCTCCAGTGCAGGCTTCGGCCTACACTCTGCTCCTGCTGCTGACCCTGGGCTCTAACACCGCCAGTTGGCGCCCAGAAGTGCTGGCTGCACAGAGCTAAACACCTCGCCAATGTGTCAGTGGGGTTCAGCAACGCCAGCTGTTCCCCTGCTGTGTAGCCGGCATCGTGTCCTGCAAACGCCACGCAGACACAACAGACCTAAAACTGCCTCCAGTGCAGGCTTCGGCCTACACTATGCTCCCTCTGCTCCTCCTGCTGACCCTGGGCTCTAACATCGCCAGTTGGTGCCCAGAAGTGCTGGCTGCACAGAGCCAAACACCTCGCCAATGTGTCAGTGGGATTCAGCAACGCCAGCTGTTCCCCTGCTGTGTAGCCGGCATCGTGTCCTGCAAACGCCACGCAGACACAACAGACCTAAAACTGCCTCCAGTGCAGGCTTCGGCCTACACTATGCTCCCTCTGCTCCTCCTGCTGACCCTGGGCTCTAACATCGCCAGTTGGTGCCCGGAAGTGCTGGCTGCACAGAGCCAAACACCTCGCCAATGTGTCAGTGGGGTTCAGCAACGCCAGCTATTCCCCTGCTGTGTAGCCAGCAACGTGTCCTGCAAACGCCACGCAGACACAAGAACTGAAATTGAAGGGAACCTTCCCCCCCCAGGTGTTTGTATGTATAACAGCCACCTTGTACAGCAGTAATACTGCATTTGTACAAGGTGGCTCATTCAGTTATTGTTAGTTGTTGGTAGCGCTGCCCGTCTTCTGACATCATTGGTTGGCTGGCTGCGCCTCTGCGGCCTCCCTGCCCGACACAACGCCCCTCGGTGTCTTATTTATTTTGACTGCGAAGGTGTGATTGATGGGCATGAGCAGTGCATATGTTCGCCTGTCACTCATCTCCTTCCGCCTTCTTCAGACTGTGCGGCTTCATGGCCGTGGCATGCGATAAGGGATCAGCTGACGCCGCACAGTCTGAAGCAGGTGTAAGGACCCGAGCGAGAGGCGAACATATGTACTGCGCAAGGCCATGAATCCCAGCCCCACAGTGTGAATTAAGGAAAATTCACTGCGGGGCTGGGATTCATGGGCATCGCGAACCGCACCGGCCGTCATGAAATGATGTCAGAAGACGGGCAGCGCTGACAGCGCATGGCCAAGGGATAACACAACAGCGCAGCCTCCTGTACAGCAAAATGTGACACTCTGGAGGCCGCGCCAAGCACCAAGGTGGTCTTTTTGACAGCTGTGCTGCGTCTCATTAAGAAGGGAACTCACGCCTCCAAGACAGTTTTGACTGTATAAGGGGCTAAATTTTATACATGTTTCATTCAGCGTGTGAAAGGAACAAAATTAAAAGAGAAACCTTTGACTTGTGCAGCATTACTGCTGCACAAGGTGGCTCTTCTAGTTTGTAACACCTGAGGGGGGCTTAAAGATTACCTTTAAAATTGGTTCAATTAGGCTTGGGCCTACACTCTGCTCCCTCTCCTCCTGCTGTCCCTGGGCTCTAACACCGCCAGTTGGCGCCCGGAAGTGCTAGCTGCACAGAGAAAAACACCAGCCAATGTGTCAGTGGGGTTCAGCAACGCCAGCTGTTCCCCTGCTGTGTAGCCAGCATCGTGTCCTGCAAATGCCACACAGACACAAAGCTGCCGCCAGTGCAGGCTTCGGCCTACACTCTGCTCCCTCTCCTCCTGCTGACCCTGGGCTCTAACACCGCCAGTTGGCGCCCGGAAGTGCTAGCTGCACAGAGAAGAACACCAGCCAATGTGTCAGTGGGGTTCAGTAACGCCAGCTGTTCCCCTGCTGTGTAGTCAGCATTGTGTGTTATGATCCGGTGGTAGGATCACCAAACTGACCTGAAAGGTAAACCAGAATAATAGGACAAGCTCTGGGGATGTGGGAACTATACTGACCGCAACCCTGATCCTATCCACACACACTAAAGGCAGCCGTGGAGCGTTACCTGAAAACCTAGACGCCTCTTCACAGCCTGAGAAACTGGCTACCCCTAGAGAGAAAGCAAAGACCTCACTTGCCTCAGAGAAATAACCCCAAAGTTATAGAAAGCCCCCCACAAATAATAACGGTGAGTTAAGGGGAAAATACAAACGTGGAAATGAAACAGATTTAGCAAATGAGGCCCGCTAAAACTAGATAGAAAGAAGATAGCAAGGGGTCTGTGCGGTCAGTACAAAAACTATCAAATCTATCCACGCAGAGAATACAAGAACCCCCACACCGACTCACGATGTGAGGGGCGCACTCTTGCACCCCAGAGCTACCAGCAAGCGAAAAATCACATAATAGCAAGCTGGACTGAACTCATCATATACTTAGAAACATTTTCAAGGAAATAATGAGCAAAATGAACAAGCAAACTTAGCTTCTCCAGCAGGAGACAGGTCACAAGGGAGGTCCAGGAGAAATCAGAACTAGCACTGAATACGACAGCAGGCAAAAAGTAACGGTCCAGGTGAGTTAAATAGGGCCAGCCTAGCAGGAAATGAGGCAGCTGAGCCCAGCTACAGACCAGCCATATCGCTAAAGGCCACCAGAGGGAGCCCAAGAACAGAACCCACACAGTACCACTCATGACCACAAGAGGGAGCCCGAGAACCGAATTCACAACAGTACCCCCCCCTTAAGGAGGGGTCACCAAACCCTCACCAGAGCTCCCAGGCCGATCAGGATGAGCCGAATGAAAGGCACGAACCAAATCGGCCGCATTGACATCGGAGGCGACAACCCAGGAATTATCCTCCTGACCATAGCCCTTCCATTTAACCAAGTACTGGAGCTTCCGTCTCGAAATACGAGAATCCAAGATCTTCTCCACCACATACTCCAACTCCCCCTCGACCAAGACCGGAGCAGGAGGATCCACAGAAGGGACCACAGGCACCACGTATCTCCGCAACAATGACCTATGGAACACATTATGAATGGCAAACGATGCTGGGAGGTCCAAACGAAATGACACAGGGTTGAGGATTTCCAAAATCCCATAAGGACCGATGAAACGAGGCTTGAACTTAGGAGAGGAAACCTTCATAGGAACGTAACGAGAAGACAACCATACCAAATCCCCCACACGAAGTTGGGGACCCACACAGCGACGGCGGTTAGCAAAGCGCTGAGCCTTCTCCTGTGACAACGTCAAATTGTCCACCACATGGTTCCAAATCTGCTGCAACCTATACACCACAGAATCCACCCCAGGACAGTCAGAAGGATCCACCTGACCTGAGGAAAAACGAGGATGAAAACCAGAATTGCAAAAAAAAGGCGAAACCAAAGTAGCAGAACTAGCCCGATTATTGAGGGCGAACTCAGCCAATGGCAAAAAAGTCACCCAATCATCCTGATCAGCACAAACAAAACATCTCAGATAAGTTTCCAAGGTCTGATTAGTTCGTTCGGTTTGGCCATTCGTCTGAGGATGGAAGGCCAACGAAAAAGATAACTCAATGTCCATCTTAGCACAAAAGGACCGCCAAAACCTGGACACAAACTGGGATCCTCTGTCAGAAACAATGTTCTCCGGAATACCATGCAAACGAACCACATTCTGAAAAAACAGTGGAACCAAATCGGAGGAGGAAGGCAGCTTAGGCAGGGGCACCAAATGGACCATTTTAGAAAAACGATCACAAACCACCCAGATGACAGACATCCTCTGAGAGACAGGAAGATCCGAAATGAAATCCATGGAAATATGCGTCCAAGGCCTCTTCGGGACAGGCAAAGGCAAAAGCAACCCACTGGCACGAGAACAGCAAGGCTTGGCCCGAGCACAAATCCCACAGGACTGCACAAAGGAACGCACATCCCTCGACAAGGAAGGCCACCAAAAGGACCTAGCCATCAAATCCCTGGTACCAAAAATCCCAGGATGACCCGACAGCACCGAAGAATGAACCTCGGAAATGACTCTACTGGTCCATCTATCCGGGACAATCAGTCTTTCCGGTGGACAACGGTCAGGTCTATTGGCCTGAAATTCCTGCAGCACCCGTCGCAAATCAGGAGAGATGGCAGACAAAATCACCCCCTCTCTGAGGATACCAACCGGTTCAGAAACTCCCGGGGAGTCAGGGACAAAACTCCTAGAAAGGGCATCAGCCTTCACGTTTTTCGAACCCGGAAGATAAGACACCACGAAATTAAAACGGGAGAAAAACAGCGACCATCGAGCCTGTCTAGGATTTAATCGTTTAGCAGACTCGAGATAAGTCAAATTCTTGTGATCAGTCAAGACCACCACACGATGCTTAGCTCCCTCAAGCCAATGTCGCCACTCCTCAAATGCCCACTTCATTGCCAACAACTCCCGATTACCAACATCATAATTCCGCTCGGCAGGCGAAAATTTTCTTGAAAAGAAAGCACATGGTCTCATCACGGAGCCATCAGAGCTTTTCTGCGACAAAACAGCCCCTGCTCCAATCTCAGAAGCATCAACCTCGACCTGGAAGGGAAGAGAGACATCCGGCTGGCGCAAAACAGGAGCCAAAGAAAACCGACGTTTCAGCTCCTGAAAGGCCTCCACGGCCGCAGGAGACCAATTCGTCACATCAGAACCCTTCTTGGTCAAATCCGTCAAATGCTTAACCACACTAGAAAAATTAGTGATGAAGCGACGGTAAAAATTAGCAAAACCCAAGAACTTCTGAAGACTCTTCACTGATGTAGGTTGAGTCCAGTCATAAATAGCCTGGACCTTGACTGGATCCATCTCAATAGTAGAAGGAGAAAAAATAAAGCCCAAAAAGGAAACCTTCTGGACTCCGAAGAGACATTTAGAGCCCTTCACAAACAAGGCATTGGCACGCAGGACCTGAAATACCATCCTGACCTGCTTCACATGTGACTTAACTTGGGTCCGCTGCACTTTGGTTAGTGTAATTGGTTGGAGGCCTCAGACAGGTAAGCATCTCTGCCTGTGTAATGGTTTTTTGTCTTGATTTTTTTTTTTTCCTCTTATGGTTTTTTTTTCTTGTTGTTAGGGTTAGGACCGGCAATATGTGAGGACCCTTGACGTGGGTTGCCGGCTTAAGTATTGTGGCCATAATACCAACTAATACCTTACATACATTGTTATGTTTTTGGACACGTCATTTTTTCAGGGTGCAGCTGGGCCCTAGATGGCTCTGTATACTGTGGCCTCTGTTCACACAGGATGCATGATAGCAATGGCTGGCCCGCTATATGGCGTTACTAATAGGCCTGAGCCATATGCTTTGTATTTCTGTGTGAACATGCCACATACAGTTCATTTTTGCACAGGTGTGCCAGGCGGCCAAATCCTGATTGTAGGCTGGCTTGCAGTATTGGTATTATTGCACCTGTGCATTTGTCATCCACCATCTTAACTTGGGTCCGCTGCACTTTGGTTAGTGTAATTGGTTGGAGGCCTCAGACAGGTAAGCATCTCTGCCTGTGTAATGGTTTTTTGTCTTGATTTTTTTTTCCTCTTATGGTTTTTTTTTTCTTGTTGTTAGCGTTAGGACCGGCAATATGTGAGGACCCTTGACGTGGGTTGCCGGCTTAAGTATTGTGGCCATAATACCAACTAATACCTTACATACATTGTTATGTTTTTGGACACGTCATTTTTTCAGGGTGCAGCTGGGCCCTAGATGGCTCTGTATACTGTGGCCTCTGTTCACACAGGATGCATGATAGCAATGGCTGGCCAGCTATATGGCGTTACTAATAGGCCTGAGCCATATGCTTTGTATTTCTGTGTGAACATGCCACATACAGATCATTTTTGCACAGGTGTGCCAGGCGGCCAAATCCTGATTGTAGGCTGGATTGCAGTATTGGTATTATTGCACCTGTGCATTTGTCATCCACCATCTTAACTTGGGTCCGCTGCACTTTGGTTAGTGTAATTGGTTGGAGGCCTCAGAAAGGTAAGCATCTCTGCCTGTGTAATGGTTTTTTGTCACATGTGACTCCCAATCATCAGAAAAGACCAAAATATCATCCAGGTACACAATGATAAATTTATCCAGATACTCTCGGAAGATGTCGTGCATGAAGGACTGAAACACAGAGGGGGCATTAGAAAGCCCAAAAGGCATCACCAAGTACTCAAAATGGCCTTCGGGCGTATTAAATGCTGTTTTCCATTCATCGCCCTGCTTTATGCGCACAAGATTATACGCTCTTCGAAGATCTATCTTGGTGAACCAACTGGCCCCCCTAATCTGAGCAAACAGATCGGACAACAGTGGCAAAGGGTACTGAAATTTGACCGTGATTTTATTTAGAAGGCGATAATCTATACAGGGTCTCAGAGAACCATCCTTCTTGGCCACAAAAAAAGAACCCCGCACCCAAAGGGGACGAGGACGGGCGAATATGCCCCTTCTCCAAAGACTCCTTTCTATAACTCCGCATAGCGGCATGTTCTGGTACAGATAAATTAAAAAGTCGACCCTTAGGGAACTTACTACCAGGAATCAAATTTATAGCACAATCACAATCCCTATGAGGAGGTAGGGCACTGGACTTGGGCTCATCAAATACATCCTGGTAGTCCGACAAAAATTCAGGGACTTCAGAAGGAGTAGAAGAAGCAATTGAAACCAAAGGAGCATCGCCATGAATTCCCTGGCAACCCCAACTTGACACAGACATTGCTTTCCAATCCAGGACTGGATTATGAGCCTGCAGCCATGGCAGACCCAACACGACAACATCATGCAAATTATGTAGCACAAGAAAGCGAATCCCCTCCTGATGTGCAGGAGTCATGCACATGGTCACTTGAGTCCAGTACTGAGGTTTATTCTTGGCCAATGGTGTAGCATCAATTCCCTTTAGTGGAAAGGGGAATTGTAAAGGCTCCAAGATAAAACCACAGCGCCTGGCAAATGACAAATCCATCAAATTCAGGGCAGCACCTGAATCCACAAAAGCCATAACTGAGTAGGATGACAGAGAGCAAATCAAAGTAACAGACAAAATGAATTTAGGCTGTACAGTACCAATGGTGACAGACTTAGCGAACCTTTTTGTACGCTTAGAACACTCTGAGATAACATGAGCAGAATCACCACAGTAAAAGCACAACCCATTCTGACGTCTGTGATTTTGCCGTTCAATTCTGGTCAGAATCCTGTCACATTGCATAAACTCAGGTCTCTGTTCAGAAGATACCGCCAGATGGTGCACAGGTTTGCGCTCCCGCAAACGCCGATCAATCTGAATGGCCAAAGACATTGACTCATTCAGACCCGCAGGCATGGGGAACCCCACCATAACATCCTTAAGGGCTTCAGAAAGACCCTTTCTGAAAATCGCTGCCAGGGCGCACTCATTCCATTGAGTGAGCACAGACCATTTCCTAAACTTCTGACAATAAACCTCTGCTTCATCCTGACCCTGAGAGAGAGCCAGCAAATTTTTTTCTGCCTGGTCTATTTAATTAGGTTCCTCATAAAGCAATCCAAGCACCAGAAAAAATGCATCTACATTTAGCAATGCCGGATCTCCTGGCGCCAGAGAGAATGCCCAATCTTGAGGATCACCACGCAACAAAGAAATAATAATTTTAACTTGCTGAACAGAATCACCAGAGGAACGAGGTCTCAGAGAAAGGAACAACTTACAATTATTTTTAAAGTTTAGAAACCTAGATCTATCTCCAGAGAACAGCTCAGGAATTGGTATTTTAGGCTCTGACATAGGACTGCGAACTACATAATCCTGAATGCCTTGTACCCTTGCAGCGAGATGATCCACACTAGAAGACAGACTCTGAATGTCCATATCTGCAGCTGAGTTCTGAACCACCCAGAGATTAAGGGGAGGAGAGAAGCTAGACACACTGCAGAGAAAAAAAAAAAAAATGACTTCAGGATTTCTCTTATCCCTCTTCTGCGATGCATTAACACTTTATGGGCCTGCTGTACTGTTATGATCCGGTGGTAGGATCACCAAACTGACCTGAAAGGTAAACCAGAATAATAGGACAAGCTCTGGGGATGTGGGAACTATACTGACCGCAACCCTGATCCTATCCACACACACTAAAGGCAGCCGTGGAGCGTTACCTGAAAACCTAGACGCCTCTTCACAGCCTGAGAAACTGGCTACCCCTAGAGAGAAAGCAAAGACCTCACTTGCCTCAGAGAATTAACCCCAAAGTTATAGAAAGCCCCCCACAAATAATAACGGTGAGATAAGGGGAAAATACAAACGTAGAAATGAAACAGATTTAGCAAATGAGGCCCGCTAACACTAGATAGAAAGAAGATAGCAAGGGGTCTGTGCGGTCAGTACAAAAACTATCAAAAACTATCCACGCAGAGAATACAAGAACCCCCACACCGACTCACGATGTGAGGGGCGCACTCTTGCACCCCAGAGCTACCAGCAAGCGAAAAATCACATAATAGCAAGCTGGACTGAACTCATCATATACTTAGAAACATTTTCAAGGAAATTATGAGCAAAATGAACAAGCAAACTTAGCTTCTCCAGCAGGAGACAGGTCACAAGGGAGGTCCAGGAGAAATCAGAACTAGCACTGAATACAACGACAGCAGGCAAAAAGTAACGAACGGTCCAGGTGAGTTAAATAGGGCCAGCCTAGCAGGAAATGAGGCAGCTGAGCCCAGCTACAGACCAGCCATATCGCTAAAGGCCACCAAAGGGAGCCCAAGAACAGAACTCACACAGTACCACTCATGACCACAAGAGGGAGCCCGAGAACGGAAGTCACAACAATCGTGTCCTGCAAACGCCACGCAGACACAAAGCTGCCGCCAGTGCAGGCTTTGGCTTACACTCTGCTCCCTCTCCTCCTGCTGACCCTGGGCTCTAACACCACCAGTTGGCGCCTGGAAGTGCTAGCTGCACAGAGAAAAACACCAGCCAATGTGTCAGTGGGGTTCAGTAACGCCAGCTGTTCCCCTGCTGTGTAGCCGGCATCGTGTCCTGCAAACGCCACGCAGACACAAGAACTGAAATTGAAGGGAACCTGTCCCCCCCCAGGCATTGGCATGTATAACAGCCACCTTGTACGGCAGTAATGCTGCATTTGTACAAGGTGGCTCATTAAGTTACTCTCCTTGCACACGCCGAATGCAATACTTCTAAAATGTGTCTCCTGAGACCATTAAACCGTCCCTGAGACGTGACTTTCCTTTGTAATGACACGCTGCACCCCCCTTGGTAGCGCTGCCCGTCTTCTGACATCATTGTTTGGCTGGCTGCGCAGCTGCCCCGCAGTGTGAATTAATGAAAAGACACTGCGGGGCTGGGATTCATGGGCATCGCGAACCGCACCAGCCGACATGAAATGATGTCACAAGATGGGCAGCACTAACAGCGCATGGCCAAGGGATAACACAACAGCGCAGACTCCTGTACAGCTAATAACGACGCTCAGGAGACTGCGTCCAGCACCAAGGTGGGATTTTTGACAGCTGTGCTGCGTCTCATTAAGAAGGAAAGTCACGCCTCCAAGACAGTTTGACTGTATAAGGGGCTAAATGTTATACGTGTTTCAATCAGCGTCTGCAAGATTCAAAACTTAAAGAGCAACCTTTGACTTATGCAGCATTACAGCTGCACAAGGTGTGGCTCTTCCAGTTTGTAACACCTGAGGGGGGTTATGTTGTGAATTTACCTTTTGGCTCCCTCTAGTGGTTACTAGTGATTTGACTCTGGGTATGTCATTCATCCCTTGTATGCTCACCTGGGTCGTTAGGTCAGGGGTGTTGCTATATAAGCTCCCTGGACCTTCAGTTCAATGCCTGGCAACGTTGTAATCAGAGCTAATCTGTTGTGCTCTTGTCTACTGATCCTGGTTCCTGCTTTATTAAGCTAAGTCTGCTTTCTTGCTTTTTGCTATTTGTTTTTGTTTGCATTTTTGTCCAGCTTGTACATAATCTGTATCCTAACCTTGCTGGAAGCTCTAGGGAGGCTGGAGTTCTCCCCCCGGGCCGTTAGACGGTTCGGGGGTTCTTGTATCTCCAGTGTGGAATTTTGTTAGGGTTTTTGTTGACCATATAAGTTATCTTACTACATTCTGCTATTAGTAAGTGGGCCTCTCTTTGCTAAACCTAGTTCATCTCTGTGTTTGTCATTTCCTCTTACCTCACCGTTATTATTTGTGGGGGGCTTGTTTCCGACTTTTGGGGTCTATTCTCTGGAGGCAAGAGAGGTCTCTGTTTTCCTCTTCTAGGGGTAGTTAGTCCTCCGGCTGGCGCGAGACATCTAGCGACCAACGTAGGCATGTTCCCCGGCTACTTCTAGTGTTGGCGTTAGGAGTAGTTATATGGTCAACCCAGTTACCACTGCCCTATGAGCTGGATTTTTGTACGTCGCAGACTTACTTGTTCCTCTGAGACCCTCGCCATTGGGGTCATAACAGTTTGCCAGGCCAGTATTAAATGTTAAATGCATTGCAGAAGCGGGATTATAAGAAAGAAAGTTCTGAGTTTTTTTTTTTCTCTCTCTCATTTTTTTTTTTCTTTTCCCCTTTACCTCTGAGTGGCTTGTGTTTGCTGCAGACATGAATGTCCAGACCTTGATTACAAGTGTGGACCAGCTTGCTGCTCGTGTGCAGGGCATACAAGAGTATGTTATCAGAAATCCTGTGTCAGAACCTAAGATACCGATTCCTGAACCGTTTTCCGGAGACCGATTTAAATTTAGAAATTTCAGGAATAATTGTAAATTGTTTTTGTCCCTGAAACCCTGTTCATCTGGAGACTCCGCTCAGCAAGTAAAAATTGTTATTTCTTTTTTACGGGGCGACCCTCAGGATTGGGCTTTCTCGCTGGCGCCAGGAGATCCGGCATTGGCTGACATTGATGCGTTTTTTCTGGCGCTTGGTTTGCTTTATGAGGAACCCAATCTTGAGATTCAGGCAGAAAAAGCCTTGCTGGCGATGTCTCAGGGCCAGGACGAGGCTGAAGTGTATTGCCAAAAATTTCGGAAATGGTCCGTGCTGACCCAGTGGAACGAGTGTGCATTGGCTGCAAATTTTAGAAATGGCCTTTCTGAAGCCATTAAGAATGTGATGGTGGGTTTTCCCATTCCCACAGGTCTGAATGATTCTATGGCCCTGGCTATTCAAATCGACCGGCGGTTGCGGGAGCGCAAGACCGCAAATTCCCTCATGGTGTTGTCTGAACAGGCACCTGATTTAATGCAATGTGATAGAATCCTGACTAGAAATGAGCGGAAAATTCATAGACGCCAGAATGGCTTGTGTTACTACTGTGGTGATTCTACACATGTTATCTCAGCATGCTCTAAACGTCTTACTAAGGTTGTTAGTCCGGTCGCCATTGGTAATTTGCAACCTAAGTTTATTCTATCTGTAACTTTGATTTGCTCACTGTCATCGTATCCTGTCATGGCGTTTGTGGACTCAGGTGCTGCCCTGAGCCTTATGGATCTGTCATTTGCCAAGCGCTGCGGATTTGTTCTTGAGCCATTGGAAAATCCTATCCCTCTTAGGGGTATTGATTCTACGCCATTGGCAAAAAATAAACCGCAGTTTTGGACACAGGTTACCATGTGCATGACTCCCGAACATCGGGAGGTAATACGTTTTCTTGTTCTGCATAAAATGCATGATTTGGTTGTTTTGGGTTTGCCATGGTTACAGACCCATAATCCAGTCTTGGACTGGAAGGCTATGTCAGTGTCAAGTTGGGGCTGCCATGGAATTCATGGAGATTCCCTGCCCTTGTCTATTGCTTCTTCTACGCCTTCGGAAGTTCCGGCGTATTTGTCTGATTATCAGGATGTCTTCAGCGAGTCTAAGTCCAGTGCACTGCCTCCTCATAGGGAATGTGACTGTGCAATAGATTTGATTCCTGGCAGTAAGTTTCCTAAGGGGAGACTGTTTAATCTGTCGGTACCTGAACATACCGCGATGCGTTCATATATCAAGGAGTCTCTTGAGAAGGGGCATATCCGTCCTTCTTCTTCCCCTCTTGGTGCGGGATTCTTTTTTGTGGCCAAAAAGGACGGATCTTTGAGGCCTTGTATTGACTATCGGCTTTTAAATAAGATCACTGTCAAATTTCAGTATCCTTTGCCGCTGTTGTCAGATTTGTTTGCCCGGATTAAAGGTGCCAAGTGGTTCACCAAGATAGACCTTCGTGGTGCGTACAACCTTGTGCGCATTAGGCAGGGCGATGAATGGAAAACCGCATTCAATACGCCCGAAGGTCATTTTGAGTACTTGGTGATGCCATTTGGGCTCTCTAATGCCCCTTCAGTTTTTCAGTCCTTCATGCATGACATTTTCCGGAAGTATCTGGATAAATTTTTGATTGTTTATCTGGATGATATTCTGTTTTTTTCTGATGATTGGGACTCGCATGTGGAGCAGGTCAGGATGGTTTTTGAGATTCTGCGTGAAAATTCTTTGTTTGTAAAAGGCTCAAAGTGTCTCTTTGGTGTACAGAAGGTTCCCTTTTTGGGGTTCATTTTTTCCCCTTCTGCTGTGGAGATGGATCCAGTCAAGGTCCGAGCTATTCATGATTGGACTCAACCCTCGTCAGTTAAGAGTCTTCAGAAGTTCTTGGGTTTTGCTAACTTCTACCGTCGTTTTATCGCAAATTTCTCTAGCGTTGTTAAACCGCTGACGGATATGACCAAGAAAGGCTCTGATGTAGCTAACTGGGCTCCTGCTGCCGTGGAGGCTTTCCAGGAGTTGAAACGCCGATTTACTTCGGCGCCTGTTTTGTGCCAGCCTGACGTCTCACTTCCCTTTCAGGTTGAGGTGGATGCTTCGGAGATTGGGGCAGGGGCCGTTTTGTCGCAGAGAGGCCCTGGTTGCTCTACTATGAGGCCTTGTGCCTTTTTCTCTAGGAAGTTTTCGCCGGCAGAGCGAAATTATGATGTGGGCAATCGGGAGTTGTTGGCCATGAAGTGGGCATTTGAGGAGTGGCGTCATTGGCTCGAGGGTGCTAAGCATCGTGTGGTGGTCTTGACTGATCACAAAAATCTGATGTATCTCGAGTCTGCTAAACGCCTGAATCCTAGACAGGCCCGCTGGTCATTGTTTTTCTCCCGTTTTGACTTTGTGGTCTCGTATTTACCAGGTTCTAAGAATGTGAAGGCCGATGCTCTGTCTAGGAGCTTTGTGCCTGATGCTCCTGGAGTCGCTGAACCTGTGGGTATTCTTAAGGAAGGAGTTATCGTGTCTGCTATTTCTCCAGATCTGCGACGTGTGTTGCAGAGATTTCAGGCTGGTAGGCCTGACTCTTGTCCACCTGACAGATTGTTTGTGCCTGCTAGATGGACCAGCAGAGTCATTTCCGAGGTTCATTCCTCGGTGTTGGCAGGGCACCCGGGAATTTTTGGCACCAGAGATCTGGTGGCCAGGTCCTTTTGGTGGCCTTCCTTGTCAAGGGATGTGCGGTCATTTGTGCAGTCCTGTGGTACTTGTGCCCGAGCTAAGCCTTGTTGCTCTCGTGCCAGCGGGTTGCTCTTGCCCTTGCCTGTCCCGAAAAGACCTTGGACACACATCTCTATGGATTTCATTTCGGATCTTCCGGTGTCTCAGGGCATGTCTGTCATCTGGGTGATATGTGATCGTTTCTCCAAGATGGTCCATCTGGTTCCTTTGCCTAAGCTGCCTTCCTCTTCTGATCTGGTTCCTGTGTTCTTCCAGAACGTGGTTCGTTTGCACGGCATTCCTGAGAATATTGTGTCGGACAGAGGATCCCAGTTTGTTTCCAGGTTCTGGCGATCCTTTTGTGGTAGGATGGGCATTGATTTGTCGTTTTCGTCCGCTTTCCATCCCCAGACTAACGGACAAACGGAGCGAACTAATCAGACTCTGGAGGCTTATTTGAGGTGTTTTGTCTCTTCTGATCAGGATGATTGGGTGACCTTCTTGCCGTTGGCTGAATTTGCCCTTAATAATCGGGCTAGTTCCGCCACCTTGGTTTCGCCATTTTTCTGCAACTCTGGTTTCCATCCTCGTTTTTCCTCGGGACATGTGGAGCCTTCTGACTGTCCTGGGGTGGATTCCGTGGTGGATAGGTTGCAGCGGATCTGGAGTCATGTGGTGGACAACTTGAAGTTGTCACAGGAGAAGGCTCAGCGTTTTGCCAACCGCCGCCGCGGTGTGGGTCCCCGACTTCGCGTTGGGGATTTGGTATGGCTGTCTTCTCGATTTGTTCCTATGAAGGTCTCCTCTCCCAAATTTAAGCCTCGCTTCATTGGTCCTTACAAGATATTGGAAATCATTAATCCTGTATCCTTTCGCCTGGATCTTCCGGTGTCGTTTGCCATTCACAACGTATTTCATAGGTCCTTGTTGCGGCGGTACGTTGTGCCTGTGGTTCCTTCTGCTGAGCCTCCTGCTCCGGTGTTGGTTGAGGGCGAGTTGGAGTACGTGGTGGAGAAGATCTTAGATTCTCGTCTCTCCAGGCGGAGGCTTCAGTACCTGGTCAAGTGGAAGGGCTATGGTCAGGAGGATAATTCCTGGGTGGTCGCCTCTGATGTGCATACGGCCGATTTAGTTCGTGCCTTTCACGCCGCTCATCCTGATCGCCCTGGTGGTCTTGGTGAGGGTTCGGTGACCCCTCACTAAGGGGGGGGTACTGTTGTGAATTTACCTTTTGGCTCCCTCTAGTGGTTACTAGTGATTTGACTCTGGGTATGTCATTCATCCCTTGTATGCTCACCTGGGTCGTTAGGTCAGGGGTGTTGCTATATAAGCTCCCTGGACCTTCAGTTCAATGCCTGGCAACGTTGTAATCAGAGCTAATCTGTTGTGCTCTTGTCTACTGATCCTGGTTCCTGCTTTATTAAGCTAAGTCTGCTTTCTTGCTTTTTGCTATTTGTTTTTGTTTGCATTTTTGTCCAGCTTGTACATAATCTGTATCCTAACCTTGCTGGAAGCTCTAGGGAGGCTGGAGTTCTCCCCCTGGGCAGTTAGACGGTTCGGGGGTTCTTGTATCTCCAGTGTGGAATTTTGTTAGGGTTTTTGTTGACCATATAAGTTATCTTACTACATTCTGCTATTAGTAAGTGGGCCTCTCTTTGCTAAACCTAGTTCATCTCTGTGTTTGTCATTTCCTCTTACCTCACCGTTATTATTTGTGGGGGGCTTGTTTCCGACTTTTGGGGTCTATTCTCTGGAGGCAAGAGAGGTCTCTGTTTTCCTCTTCTAGGGGTAGTTAGTCCTCCGGCTGGCGCGAGACATCTAGCGACCAACGTAGGCATGTTCCCCGGCTACTTCTAGTGTTGGCGTTAGGAGTAGTTATATGGTCAACCCAGTTACCACTGCCCTATGAGCTGGATTTTTGTACGTCGCAGACTTACTTGTTCCTCTGAGACCCTCGCCATTGGGGTCATAACAGGTTAAGGGTTACCTTTAAAATTGGTTCAATTATGCTTCGGCCTACACTCTGCTCCCTCTCCTGCTGTCCCTGGGCTCTAACACCGTAAGTTGGTGCCAGGAAGTGCTGGCTGTACAGAGAAAAACACCAGCCAATGTGTCAGTGGGGTTCAGTAACGCCAGCTGTTCCCCTGCTGTGTAGCCGGCAACGTGTCCTGCAAACGCCAAGCAGACACAAAGCTGCCGCCAGTGCAGGCTTCGGCCTACACTCTGATCCCTCTCCTCCTGCTGACCCTGGGCTCTAACACCACCAGTTGGCGCCCGGAAGTGCTAGCTGCACAGAGAAAAACACCAGCCAATGTGTCAGTGGGGTTCAGTAACGCCAGCTGTTCCCCTGCTGTGTAGCCGGCAACGTGTCCTGCAAACGCCACGCAGACACAAAGCTGCCGCCAGTGCAGGCTTCGGCTTACACTCTGCTCCCTCTCCTCCTGCTGACCCTGGGCTCTAAAACCGCCAGTTGGCGCCCGGAAGTGCTAGCTGCACAGAGAAAAACACCAGCCGATGTGTCAGTGGGGTTCAGCAATGCCAGCTGTTCCCCTGCTGTGTGGCCGGCATTGTGTCCTGCAAACGCCACGCAGACACAAGAACTGAAATTGAAGGGAACCTGTCCCCCCCCTCAGGCGTTGGCATGTATAACAGCCACCTTGTACTGCAGTAATGCTGCATTTGTACAAGGTGGCTCATTAAGTTACTCTCCTTGCACACGCCGAACGCCACACGTCTAAAATGTGTCTCCTGAGATCATTAAACCGTCCCTGAGGTGTGACTTTCCTTTGTAATGACACGCTGCACCCCCCTTGGTAGCGCTGCCCGTCTTCTGACATCACTGTTTGGCTGGCTGCTCCTCTGCGGCCGCCCTGCCTGACACAACGCCCGTCGGTGTCTTATTTATTTTGACTGCGAGGGTGTGATTGACGGGCATGAGCAGTGCATATCTTCGCTTGTCACTCATCTCCTTCCGCCTTCTTCAGACTGTACGGCTTCATGGCTGTGGCATGCGATAAGGGATCAGCTGACGCCGCACAGTCTGTAGCAGGTGTAAGGACACGAGTGAGAGGCAAACATATTGACTGCGCAAGGCCATGAATCCCAGCCCCGCAGTGTGAATTAATGAAAAGACACTGCGGGGCTGGGATTCATGGGCATCGCGAACCGCACCAGCCGACATGAAATGATGTCACAAGACGGGCAGCACTAACAGCGCATGGCCAAGGGATAACACAACAGCGCAGACTCCTGTACAGCTAATAACGACGCTCAGGAGACTGCGCCCAGCACCATGGTGGGATTTTTGACAGCTGTGCTGCGTCTCATTAAGAAGGAAAGTCACGCCTCCAAGACAGTTTGACTGTATAAGGGGCTAAATGTTATACATGTTTCATTCAGCGTCTGCAAGATTCAAAGCTTAAAGAGCAACCTTTGACTTATGCAGCATTACAGCTGCACAAGGTGTGGCTCTTCCAGTTTGTAACACCTGAGGGGGGTTAAGGGTTACCTTTAAAATTGGTTCAATTAGGCTTCGGCCTACACTTTGCTCCCTCTCCTCCTGCTGTCCCTGGGCTCTAACACAGTCAGTTGGTGCCCGGAAGTGCTGGCTGTACAGAGAAAAACACCAGCCAATGTGTCAGTGGGGTTCAGTAACGCCAGCTGTTCCCCTGCTGTGTAGCCGGCAACGTGTCCTGCAAACGCCACGCAGACACAAAGCTGCCGCCAGTGCAGGCTTCGGCCTACACTCTGCTCCCTCTCCTCCTGCTGACCCTGGGCTCTAACACCGCCAGTTGGTGCCCGGAAGTGCTAGCTGCACAGAGAAAAACACCAGCCAATGTGTCAGCGGAGTTCAGTAACGCCAGCTGTTCCCCTGCTGTGTAGCCGGCATCGTGTCCTGCAAATGCCACGCAGACACAACACACCTCCAAATGCCTCCAGTGCAGGCTTCGGCCTACACTCTGCTCCCCCTGCTGACCCTTTGCTCCAACCCCACTAGTTGGGGCTCTAAGAAGACAAGCTTGAATAGGTCCCCATCCTGGTTCCAGTACCGTCAGCTGGTTCTGGGTAGAGCCTTTGGCTTAGGTGCCTCCCTCTGGGTATCCGAGTTCCACCAACGTCAGGTGGTCCTTGGTAGTGCTTTCAGGCACGGGTACCTCCTGCTTAGTAACCGGGTTCCAGTAACGTCAGCTGGTCCTCGGTAGTTCCATTGGCTCTTGGACCTTCGGCTACCCATTCGGGTTCCAGTACCATCAGCTGGTTCTCGGCAGTGTCTTTTGCTCTTGTACCTTCTGCTCCCCATCCTGGTTCCAGTACCGTCAGCTGGTTCCAGGCAGAGCCTTTGGCTTAGGTGCCTCCCTCTGGGTATCCGAGTTCCACCAATGTCAGGTGGTCCTTGGTAGTGCTTTCAGGCACGGGTACCTCCTGCTTAGTAACCGGGTTCCAGTAACGTCAGCTGGTCCTCGGTAGTTCCATTGGCTCTTGGACCTTCGGGTAGCCATCCAAGTTCCAGTTCCATCAGCTGTTTCTCGGCATTTTCTCAGCCTTCTTGTACCTTCTGCTACATTTCCAAGTTCAAGACCCTAAAGACGATGACCCGGAAGACCACCCCTAAGATGACGACGACACCAGAGATGACAACCACTGAGATGACGACGACCCTGGAGACGACGACGACATGGGAGACCGAGAAGCAGAAGAACAAGAGGCTGCAGAAAAAAGAGCAGAAGAACATTAAGCATAACACTAAATATCAGAGCAAAAGATATTATCTAAATTATAAGCAGAAGAAGACTAAGCAGTGTATGGGGGTGAGTCCGTTCCTCCTCGTGGTGCCCCTGGATAAAGCCTGATGCTGCAGGCCAAACTGAACGCGGACAAATCTAACTGTTTTGTGACAGGCAGAACGGAAGGTGTAATCTTCAAACTTTTATAGATAACAACTACGGGAATGCCTGTCACAAATAAGAATATGATGAAGAACTTTAATATGAAGAAGAATAATAGTTAAATAAAAAGAATATGAACAATGTAACAAAAAAATTATAGGTAGAAGATGAAGAAGAAGATGAATAAGGTGAAGAAGAACTTGATGTCAAAGATGCTGATGATGATGAAGAAGAAAGTGGGAGAAGTAAAAAAGAGGGTGAAGGGCGTGGAAGTAGTGAAACATCAATATCTGACAAAATAAAAAAAATCTTAACATAGTCAATATCTTTGTAACTCCGAACGTCTTAAAAAAAATTAAAATTCCTGCTATTCTATTTGATTGGGCTAAACCTCTATGCCTTTAATGTCTCCGCCACCTCCCCCAATACATCCTACATTATTTTTAGTTGTTTTCCTTCATGTAGAATTAACCTACAAGGAAAGAAAGGGTTTATTTTAATTCCGATATTTTCGTCCCATTGACTTGCATTGGTATCGGGTATCGGAGAGATCCGATATTTTGCCAGTATCGGCCGATACTTTCAGATACCGATACTTTCCGATATCAGAAGGTATCGCTCAACACTAATCCTGGCTCTTCAAGATCGGCCGGGATCTTTCACTTTGACCTTGGAGTCGGAGCATGCGTGTCAGAACCTCTTCCTCCAGATTCATGAGCACCTTACAGATGAAGACCTAAAAGGACTCACCTTTGTCATCCTATACTCCGGTGGAGAGAAGCCACTCGTTGTTCAAATGAGCAATCCTCACGTTCCTTTAGTTAATATTATTTGCTTTCTTCAGAGTTATTTTCCGGATCTGCGGTATTCCCACAAGGTCATGAACGAAGAGAACCTTTGGACTGGAAAGCATAAATTTTTTGTTAAATTTTGTGAGGATGCGAGTGGTATTGGTGGTCAACGGCACCCGCATCGAGTTTCCTGATTGGCAGAGAGCGGGGGCGGCTCTTCTATCCAGACATGCCCCTCTTCTGTCGAAAATGCATGAGGTTCGGTCACACCTATGAGAACTGTACTGAAGAGGTGGCAATTTGTAAGAAGTGCTACCAGCACGGACATGCTACAATGGACTGCACTAATGAGATGGTGTGTAACATCTGTCGGGTCCCGGGTCATTCCTTCCGGGAGTGTCCCTTGAAGAAAAGGGCTCAAACTTATGCTGTAACGCTGAAGCAGCCACCCATAGGGCAAAGGCGTTCCACCACTGCTCCCGCAGCTGCGTTCTCAACGAGGGGGCAGTCTTCCAGTATTCCAGTACCAGTTCCACAGAAAAAAACTGAACCTGCTGCTGATACATCTGCGCCTGTTGCACGGGAGAAGCCTGCCAGCTCGCCTGCACCTGCTGCACAGGGGTGTTCTACTGGTGCTCCTGTGACTGCGGTACGAGCACAATCCTCTGGTATTCCTGCAAGCAAGTCTATCAGCGTTCCGGCACTTTCTGCTCAGGGAAAACCTCCTGCTGCACAAGAACTTCCAGCTGAGAAATCTGACCCTACTGAAAAGGGGGGTGCTTCACCTGATTGGTCTGCTGACCCTGACACGGATGGTATGATGGTGATAGCAGAGGGAGGACCCTCTGCTGAAGCCGCAAACTCTGACTCAGAGGATGAGGCAATGGAGCTGGAAACGCAAAGAAAAAGGAAGTCAGGTCTGAAGGAAATGTGGCCAAGGAGGCGTCCAAGAAGTGTCCTTTGAGGCCAAGTATTCTGCAATATAAGCCTAAGCCTCCTGCTGCTCTTCCTGAGGAGCCGAGGCCTTCAGATCCTGTAAACATCCTTTTTTCGGATTCTGAGGTGCAGAGCCCATTAACACCTGTGGGCTTTATGTCCGATTCTGACAGCAGTGTGACCTGAACTGTCTCATCATGACTTCATCCATTACAATCGCATCACTCAATGTGAGGGGTATAAAGAGCCCTACCAGAAGGGCTGCTTTGTTGTCCTACCTGTCAACAGTGGACTGTGATATTTTTTGTTTACAAGAATGTAACATTGGCTTTGATATAAATTATGCAGACTTACGGAATGATTGGACTCATGGACCCTCCATTTGGTCCGGGGATAATGAAAATCGTTCCTCTGGCATTGGGGTGCTTTTTAAGTCGCATGATTTTAAAATCAACTCTTTTGTGGATGTTTTTTCTGGACGTGCTCTTTTTTTAAATGTCAGTTTTAAAGGTGCAGATTTTAGACTCTTGAATATTTATGCTTCTCCTGAGAAAGAAGAGAGGCACCAGTTGTTTGAGGATGTGCAATATTACTTACCTGGTTCGTCACCCCTGATGTTCTGTGGTGACTTTAATTGCATTCTGCCTGGTGAAGGGAGAGGTGGGAGTTCCAGTGCACCTAAAAAAGATAAAACAGAGAAACAACTGAAAGATATATTAACTGACTTTTGTCTTAGAGATTCCTGGAAAGAGTTGCATAGTAATGACCCCGGTTATACTTGGGGGAATCTTTCTTCCAAGTCTCGTATTGATTTTATTTTTCTGTCCCAATATGTGAATGTTAAATCTGTTGTTTTAATCCCAAACTTTTTTTCAGATCACAAAATGCTGCTATCAGAGTTGGAGTTGCCTGGGCTTGTTAAAGCAAGAGGAGTCTGGAGGTTAAATACGACATTGCTACAAGACCCTACGGTAAGAACAGATTTTAAAGCGTTTTTTAATTATTTAAGAACAAAACAAAAAAGTTTTTCAACTCTGCTAGACTGGTGGGAACACTGTAAAACAAAGATAAAAAGCTTCTTTGTAAAGGTCAGCATAGCCAAAGCTAGGGAAAAAGCTGCTTGGCATAAGAGACTTATTACTAAGCTGCAGACCTGTTATCAACTAAGAAGTGTGGGACTTGAGATGGACGATTTAATTGACAAAACAAAAAAAGAAATTAAGAAAAGTATAGAGTCAAAGGGCAAAGAGATCATTTATAACTCAAAAATTGAAGTAATGGAGAAGAACGAAAAATGCTCGATTCTTTTTAAAAAAAGTAGTTGCTGCTAAGGATATGCTAACAGAATTAGAAGGTGAAGTTACAACAGAAGGAATGCTTAGCCAAGCTCAACGTTTTTATCAACAGCTTTTTAATGAAAAAACTATAGACCAGTCTTTTATTAAAGATGCCCTAAATTAATTGAAATACAGCCTAGACCGTGGAGACCAAGAACAGTTATGCACTGAAGTCACCTTGCCTGAAACTGATGCTGCTATCAAGTTTCTCTTATGGGAAAACCCCTGGTTCTGATGGTTTGCCTGCAGAATTTTATCGTGAATTTTGGAATGTTTTAAGACATGACTTGTTTTTAGTTTTTAAAGAAGCTTTTAAGTGTGATGTCCTGCCGTTATCATGGAGAAGCGGTCTAGTATCTTTGATCTTTAAAAAAGGAGCCAAATCCCACCTGGCCAATTGGAGACCGATCACACTGTTAAATGTAGATTAGAAGTTGATGTCCAAAGTTCTGGTGAATCGTTTTAAAGGGGTTTTATCTAAAGTAATTTATAAAGGCCAAGTATGTGGAGTGCTGGGAAGAGGGGTTGCTGAGCACCTCAATACCATCCGAGATGTGATCTGGTATCAGCAGTCTAGAAGTCAAGACTTGGCAAGTTTATCACTGGATTTTCAAAAGGCCTTTGATCGTGTGTCTCATCAGTTTTTATGGTTGGTTTTAAGAAAAATGGGCTTCCCTGAAATTTTTATTAAGCAAGTGGCACTTTTGTATAAGGACTCTTTTAGTAGAATTTATTTAATGGTTTTTTATCAAAAGAAGTCTTCTTGCACTCGGCTGTAAAACAAGGCTGCCCATTATCTCCAGTGCTGTTTATATGTGCAATAGAGCCTCTCCTATCCATGCTGAGAGAAGATAAGGTGGTCAAAGGTGTCCCTATCCCTGGTGGCCATGGACATCATTTTAAAGTATTGGGCTATATGGATGACATCACTATTTTTTGTTCGTCCCCTGCTGCATTAAGGAGAGCTATAAGAACCACACATTTTTTTTGTGAAGCCTCAGCCTTTAAGTTAAACATCGAGAAATGTGATTGCTTTGCCCGAGGAAACTGGTCTGATGTGTCCATCCCTGACTTACCAATTCAGTCAGAAAAGATAAAAATTTTAGGAGTTGTTTTTGACCAACAAAATAACGGCACAAAGAGCTGGGATGTGGTAAGAGAGAAGGTTCAGAAGAAAATAGACTTCTGGAAGTTGAGAAAGTTGACAATTGAAGGCAAAATCTTAATTATCAAAGCCCTTTTGTTACCTATTATGCTTTATCTCAGCTATGTTTACCCTCCAAGTGACCTTGCTGCAAAAAAACTGCAGAGAATGCTGTTTGAATTTATATGGAGCTCTAAATTTGAAAAAGTCAAGCGAGAAACCATGCACAAGCCGCACCACCTAGGTGGTAAAGACATTCCTAATATTAAATTGTTTTTATATTCTAAGTTTTTTAGCCTCTGTTTTAAGAATATATCTCTTTTTAGCCCTTGGGCGCATTTTTTAAGATATGCTGCTGGTCATATTTTTAGAAGACGAAAATAGATATCTATCTCTCTAACGTGCCCAGTGTTGCTATCTCCTCCGAAGCAATATGTCATCCTGGAGAAAGTTGTTAGGATGTATGACTTGGAATCCTTCGATATACCAACATTGAAAAATCCAAGGAAATTGCTTCAACAAATAAGAAAGCGAGAAATCATGACGCCCATAAGCTACTATTCATTCAACAGAGTGGCGAAAGTCTGGAAAATAGTAAACGCACCATATTTAACTAACCAACATAAAGACTTAGCCTGGATGATTGTGCAGGAATGTCTACCAACCCGTGACTTTCAGTATAAATGAAGACTGAGCAATATTCAGACTTGTCTAGGCATCAGTGCAATAATGATGAAACTACTATGCACTTTATCTGGAACTGCGACTTTGCACAGCAAGTTTGGAAGCAATGTGGTAAGCTTTTAAAATTTTTATCTGGTCTTAATTTTTTGAGTCATGAAGTGGTTTTATATGGAATTTTTTTAAACATGGCCAAAGAAAAAGAAATAGTTTTATGGCGCACACTAAATTGTATTAAAAATGCTTTGTGGAAGACCCGAAACATATTGGTGTTCAAAAAAGACCACATAGAAGTGAAAGATTGCATCAGACTGGCACTAAGTGAACTGTATATGTACTATCTTCTTGACGTGAAGAAGCTTGGTAAGAAGAGAGCCCTAAGTACATGGAACTATCACCTATGGAAGATGTTATTTTAAAGTTTTGAAGAAAAGCTAAAGACTACGACATAGTAAAATATAAACTCAAAAATCTGTTCTTATCAGTTTAATATCTGATACGTCCCCTATTTGGGGACCATATATTAAATGGATTTTTAGAACAGGGAGATGGAAAAAGAGCTTGCTCTGTCCACTCCACGCATTGACCCATTATTGCAGTCTCTCCGGGAACAGTGCACTCCTTACTACGACATAGTAAAATATAAACTCAAAAATCTGTTCTTATCAGTTCAATATCTGATACGTCCCCTATTTGGGGACCATATATTAAATGGATTTTTAGAACAGGGAGATGGAAAAAGAGCTTGCTCTGTCCACTCCACGCATTGACCCATTATTGCAGTCTCTCCGGGAACAGTGCACTCCTTCTCTGATCCGGTTTCCAAAAACAGATTTAATTGAAATCAGCGCAAGTTGTCTTTCAACCCTTTATGTGAATACTTTTCAGTGTCAGCGAAGCACATTTCAGATGCCGCCAAATGTAGCATTTTGCTTGATATCACTTGACCATTTGCAACATTTTGTGTGCCTTGCCTGGCCTTGCTGTCACCTATGTATGTCAAGCATTGTATTGCAGTCAATATGCAATCAATCAATCAGTCAATCAATTTGTCTTTACTGGTTGCTGCAACAGGTGTGTTGAGATGTAGGCTTGAATTAGGCCTTTCTTACAGTGTTGCAAATATTCTGTGCCATCTACAAATTTAGGCCTCTGCTGTCAGCACTTGGTATTTAAATTGAAGTATCCAATGAGTAGTTCTGCCATACATACCGCATTTGTGACCGCATGAATTCTTTTGGAAAGCATTGTCTCCCTCTTGTGGACCACCGATTTTTCAATGCGGTGTATTATATACATTTAAAAAAAAAAAAAAAAAGTAAAACTGGTGTCTGTGCTGATCTTGAATCTGCTTGTCTTGTCCATCTACACCTGTGTGAGTGTTCTAATGCTTTTGACCAACCAGGTGCGCTGCCTGCAGTAGATAGAATCTTAGCACAGAACATTCATGTGCAGTCACAATGGGGATGGAGGGTGTGGTCAAAGTAGGCGGAGTTATGCAGATTCAATTGTTGTGCACAGCTTGAACACACACACACAGCAGAACTGTCATTGAGAATGCATCCCAGAGTTTCTGGAAATGTCTTCCCTGCGGCACTCTTTTGCTCTGTCTGTTAGGAGTCGAGTTTCCTCTGCTGCACAGGGGGAATCTCGATCCGTCTCTGCTGTGGTCTCCCATTCTCCATCGGCTGCAGTGGAGCCTGCTCAGCGGAGACGTCGGTCCCAGCGTCTCACTGAGTCTGATTCAGTGCAAAGGGTTATTGCTGCCTCTCCAGGCTCTACTATTGTACCCTGCACTGATCTACGGCAAACAGGCTTTCCTGGGACTAAGTCCTGCTTTGCACATACTGAGCATGCCCAGGGCAAGATCTCTCACTGGAGATCAGGGGTCACATGTTCAGCTTCTGCAACAAGTCCATTGGTCCTTTCAGGAAGGTCCTATAGGTGCTAGGACTAAGTCCTGCTCTGCACACACTGAGCATGCCCAGGGCAAGATCTCTCAGTGGAGATTTAGGGTCACATGCTCCGGTATGGCAATCTCTCATTGGTCATCTTCTTTAAGGTCTTGTATGTGCTGCAGCTATTTAAGGCTCGCATGACCGCACGGCCATGCGCTAGTATCTTCATATGTTACATGCTTTGCGCCATTGTGGTCATTTGTGTGAATGTGTTCAGGGACCCGGCTGAAATAAGCCCCTAGAATGCTGGCACCTCCGGCGAGGAGTTTGTGTGTGAGAGTATTCAGGGACCCGGCTGAAATAAGTCCCTAGAATGCTGGCACCTCCGGCGAGGAGTTTGTGTGTGAGAGTATTCAGGGACCCGGCTGAAATACGTCCCTAGAATGCTGGCACCTCCGGCGAGGAGTGTTGTATGCATGAATGACCACTGACTGCTCTCGTCTGGGTAGCTAGCCTGTGTCTCTGTGAGAGTTAACAGGGCATAGAGCTTTGCTTTCTCAGCCACTCTGTGAAGCTAACAGAGCTGGTTATTACCGCCATATTGCACCGCCATCCACTTAGCAGCAGGATATTCCTGCACGGTGGATCCCAGGTTGCGAACGCACCAATCACCTCAATAAATATATTCGGTGCGTTCCGCAAACCCTAACATTATACTAGCGCCAGGATCTGGCTAAGTAATGGCGGACAAACAGCGATTGCAGGGGTACATCCAGCTGCTGGAGGGCCGGTTGGCGTCTCTCAAGCGTGCAACCTCGGCGGTGGATGTTACCGCAATTGCTGTTCAGGCTGCTAGCATGGCTGCAGCAGCTTTACCCACTGCCACCTCTGTCCCGACCTTATCCTATCTTCCATTGCCTGAAAAATTCTCTGGGGACAGTAAGTCCTGTAGGGGATTCATGAGCCAGTGCGGTATACATCTCGAGCTCCTGGCTGCACGTTTTCCCATAGAGCGGGCAAAGGTGGGATTTGCAATTTCTCTTCTGTCGGACAGAGCTTTGGAGTGGGCTACGCCGCTGTGGGAGCGCAGCGATCATGTGGTGCAGAGTGTTCCTCGGTTTCTGGACACTCTGAAGCAGGTCTTCGTAGGACCTCAAGTCACCCATGATACGGCGCTCCAACTGCTGGCATTGACTCAGGGTTCGACCATGGTCAGCCAATTTGCCATTCTCTTCCGGACCTTAGCGTCTGAGTTTGAGTGGTCTGATAAAACCCTCATCCCAGTCTTCTGGAGGGGGCTGGCTGACCATGTGAAGGACGCTTTGGCCACTAGGGAGATTCCCGCTACACTGGAGGAGCTCATATCCATATCAACTCGCATAGACCTTCGTTTTCACGAGCGAAGGTTGGAGCGAGCCCAGTGTAAGCAGAGGTTTCGGCTGGCTCCCACCTTTGCCAGACCTTTGGAATCTCCGGTCCAGGTGCCAGAGTCACATGAGGCCATGGAGGGGTCACGAGCGGGGTCTACGTCCCAGGCTGCTCATGCCCCTAAGGTCTGTCATGTTTGCTGGCAGTCCGGACATCTTGCCTCCAAGTGTCCGCAGTGGTCGAGGAAACGTCAGCGTCTAGTGGCAGTTGGAGGAGGTACATTAGACACGGTGACGTTTACCTCAAAATTGTCCTTCAAGGGGACAATTACCATAGGCCCATCCACTCTTATGGTAGAGCTTTGCGTGGACTCTGGAGCGGAGGGTAATTTTATGTCTTCCGCTTTCGCTCAGCGACACGCAATACCCCTGGTGATGCTCGCCAAGCCAATAACCATTCGAGTGGTAAATGGGTCGACACTACCTTCAAAGATTACACACCAAACCATCCCTTTAACTCTCTCTGTATCTCCATCACATCAGGAGATTATTTCTCTTTTGGTCCTTCCTGACGGAGTTGATGAGGTCCTGTTGGGGATACCCTGGCTTCGTTTTCATTCTCCTCATATAGAGTGGTCCTCAGGGAAAATTTTGGGATGGAGTAAATCCTGTGAGGGTAGATGTCAGAGGGAGTGCGTTCAGGTTGCTACAACTGAGGTACCCGCAGATCTTTCCTCTCTCCCCAAGCACTATTGGCCTTATGCGGACGTATTCTCCAAAAGGGCTGCAGAGACCCTTCCGCCTCACCGCCCCTATGACTGTCCTATCGATCTCTTGCCTGGAGCTGAGCCTCCCCGGGGTCGAGTCTATCTGTTATCTCTCCCGGAGATGGAGGCAATGTCTCAGTATATCCAAGAAAATCTGGCAAGAGGTTTTATTAGGAAGTCAGTGTCACCTGCTGGGGCTGGGTTCTTCTTCGTACAGAAGAAGAGTGGAGAATTGCGTCCATGCATTGACTACAGGGGTCTTAATGCCATCACCGTAAAAAACAAGTACCCACTACCCCTGATATCTGAGCTCTTTGATAGGCTACGGGGAGCAAAGGTTTTTACTAAATTAGATCTGCGGGGTGCTTATAACCTGATCCGCATCTGTGGGGGGGACGAGTGGAAGACGGCTTTTAACACCAGGGATGGGCACTATGACTATCTGGTGATGCCCTTCAGGCTCTGTAATGCCCCAGCCATTTTCCAAGACTTTGTGAATGATATCTTCCGGGATATGCTCACCACCTCGGTCATAGTCTATCTGGATGATATTCTCATCTACTCTCCAGATATTGACTCCCACCGGAGAGATGTTCGCAAAGTCTTCGACCTCTTACGGGCAAACTCCCTCTACGCCAAATTGGAGAAGTGTGTGTTTGAGCAGGAGTCCTTGCCATTCCTTGGTTATATCATCTCTGCCCAGGGTTTGGCTATGGATCCTGCCAAACTACAAGCTGTGATGGACTGGCTGGAACCCCATTCACTTAAAGCGGTGCAGCGCTTTATGGGGCTCATCAATTACTATCGCCAGTTCATCCAATACTTTTCAACTTTGGTAGCTCCCTTGGTTGCCCTCACCAAGAAGGGAGCAAATCCCAAGTTGTGGTGGGAGGATGTCTCCAAGGCATTCCTTTCGATTAAGTCACACTTTGCTAGCGCTCCAATTCAATTCTACATCGTCCTGATGTAGATAAGCCATTTATTATAGAGTTGGATGCCTCATCCGTTGGTGTTGGAGCAGTCCTTTTCCAAAAGGATGCTCAAGGTCGGAAGCATCCTTGCTTCTTCTTCTCCAAGACCTTCACACCAGCGGAGAGGAATTATTCCATCGGGGAGAGGGAGTTGCTAGCAATGAAGTTGGCTTTTTCAGAGTGGAGACACCTCTTGGAGGGAGCTCGCTTTCCCTTCCAAGTATTCACCGACCACAAAAACTTGGTGTATATACAGATGGCCCAGCGGCTGAATTCTCGCCAGGCCAGATGGTCCCTGTTCTTCTCCCGGTTCCATTTTACTCTCCATTTTCTCTCTGGAGAGAAGAACATTTGTGCCGATGCTCTCTCTCGCGCCGTAGTGTCATCTGAGGAGGAGGATGAGGAGCCTCGGCTTATTGTCACCTCTGAGAGCCTGAGAACTGTGGCCCCAGTTTCGCTAGAGTCCGTGCCCCGGGCAAGACTTTCGTACCAGCAAATTTGCGACCGGAGGTTCTCTCTTGGGCTCACTCGTCCAGAGTGGGTGGACATGTTGGAACCAAGAGGACAGCTGAGCTTTTGGCGAGGACGTACTGGTGGCCGCATATGGCCCGTGACGTCGGGGACTATATTCGGGCGTGTGTCTCCTGCGCCCAGAATCGGTCTTCACGGCAATGGCCTGCCGGGTTACTTTACCCCATGCCGGTGGCAGACAGGCCTTGGGAGATGGTCGGGATGGACTTTGTGGTGGGTTTGCCCAAGTCTCGCGGCTGTACCATCATTTGGGTCATCACCGATCATTTCTCGAAAATGGTGCATTTGGTGCCACTACCACGGTTACCTTCTGCATGGGCCATGGTGGCGTTGTTCATTAAGCATATTTTCCGCTTACATGGTATGCCTGATAAAGTTGTCAGCGACCGGGGTCCCCAGTTTGCGTCTCGGTTTTGGAGAGAGCTCTGCCGTTTACTCAGCATAAAGCTGAATCTCTCCTCTGCATATCATCCCGAGACGAATGGGTTGGTAGAGAGTACCAATCAGACTCTGGTGACATACTTACGACATTTTGTCTCTGCTAGGCAGGATGAATGGGCATCTTTGCTACCTTGGGCGGAATTTGCCTTGAATAATGCCGTAGCCGATTCCACTGGTCAGACTCCTTTTCTCCTTAATTACGGCCAGCATCCGCGTGTCCCTGTGCCCATGCCCGTGTCATCCACCGATTCTAGGGTGGCAGACTGGGCGGTGGAGGCACATGACATCTTTGACCGCACACAGAATGCCATCCGGGCCTCCAAGGAGAGAATGAGGGTCTCGGTTGATACACACCGACGCCCCGCTCCGACCTTTGCTCCTTGCGACTTAGTGTGGCTCTCCGCCCGTAACATCAGGCTGCGAGTTGAGTCCACTAAGTTTGCGCCTCGATACATTGGCCCGTTCAAGGTTCTGGAACAGGTGAACCCTGTGGTCTACCGTTTGGCTATTCCTCCACGCCTTGGTATCACCGATACCTTTCACGTTTCCCTCTTAAAGCCCGTTCATTTGTCCCGGTTTTCTGAGTCATCTGCCGGGACATCGGGTTCATCCACGGATGAGTTTGAGGTGAATGCTATTGTGGGGTGCAAGGTGGTACGTGGCAAGAAATTTTATCTGGTGGATTGGAAGGGTCACGGTCCTGAGGATAGAACCTGTGAGCCTGTGGAGCACATTCGGGCTTCGCTGCTCATTGCAGCTTTTGAGCGTAGCGAGGCTCAAGGAGGGGGGCCCCTAGGAGGGGGGGTAATGTTAGGAGTCGAGTTTCCTCTGCTGCACAGGGGAAATCTCGATCCTTCTCTGCTGCGGTCTCCCATTCTCCATTGGCCGCAGTGGAGCCTGCTCAGCGGAGACGTCGGTCCCAGCGTCTCACTGAGTCTGATTCAGTGCAAAGGGTTATTGCTGCCTCTCCAGGCTCTACTATTGTACCCTGCACTGATCTACGGCGAACAGGCTTTCCTGGGACTAAGTCCTGCTTTGCACATACTGAGCATGCCTAGGGTAAGATCTCTCACTGGAGATCAGGGGTCACATGTTCAGCTTCTGCAGCCAAGTCCATTGGTCCTTTCAGGAAGGTCCTATAGGTGCTAGGACTAAGTCCTGCTCTGCACACACTGAGCATGCCCAGGGCAAGATCTCTCAGTGGAGATTTAGGGTCACATGCTCAGGTATGGCAATCTCTCATTGGTCATCTTCTTTAAGGTCTTGTATGTGCTGCAGCTATTTAAGGCTCGCATGACCGCGCGGCCATGCGCTAGTATCTTCATATGTTACATGCTTTGCGCCATTGTGGTCATTTGTGTGAATATGTTCAGGGACCCGGCTGAAATAAGCCCCTAGAATGCTGGCACCTCCGGCGAGGAGTTTGTGTGTGAGAGTATTCAGGGACCCAGCTGAAATAAGCCCCTAGAATGCTGGCACCTCCGGCGAGGAGTGTTGTATGCATGAATGACCACTGACTGCTCTCGTCTGGGTAGTTAGCCTGTGTCTCTGTGAGAGTTAACAGGGCACAGAGCTTTGCTTTCTTGGCCAATCTGTGAAGCTAACAGAGCTGGTTATTACCGCCATATTGCGCCGCCATCCACTTAGCAGCAGGATATTCCTGCACGGTGGATCCCGGCTTGCGAACGTACCAATCACCTCAATAAATATATTCGGTGCATTCCGCAAACCCTAACACTGTCTCCACAATGGGTGTCAGTTTTAGGCCTAGGTGCGTCAGAAGTGGCAAAGCATTTCTGGTTATCGCTTCTCGGCTTTTTGGCTAAGATCAAGTGTAGGATTTTCTTGCATTTGGTCGAAGTTCTTTAGGTGCCTGGGGTACCCCACCTCTCGGCCTTGGGTGCAGGTCCCACTCTTGTAGTGGGATCCAATCCCTTGTCGCTATTGGGAGGTGGGCTTAGTCCCTAGGCAACGAGTTGCGATCGCCCTAGCCAGGTAGTCCTTGGATTACTTGGTGCCCTTCCTTGTTGCAGAACACCCCCGTTTTGTTTCCCTGTAGCCATGGATTCTGATCCTGGCGATGTTCCAGCTTATGCCCTTCTAAAGCATACGGTTCGGATCTATTTTGAAAAAGGTGGAGGAGATGGCCGTGGACTAAAATTTGTGGTTGGCAATGTTCTTGAGAAGGCTCTTTCAGTCCGGAAACACGAAATCCTGGCCATCCAAGACTACCCGAGACGAGGTATCTACGATGTGACTTTCACCGGAGAAGGTATCCACCAGCATGTTTGCGACCAGGTCATCTCCCCTGATGCGATTATCCGGAAAAACCCTGACCTTAAAGGGGTTAAATTTGCCATCCATGGTTTGGAAGAGACCAGGCTCTTAATTGTTAAAATTTATTCACCCCATATGCAAGAGAGCGAAATCGGAAGATACTTGTTGTGTTTCTTCAAAAAAGTAAATTGTTTAGGAAAGGTTTTGAATGAATGCGGCATTTGGACCTCCAAATGGAGATATGTTGTAACCTGTCTTAAAAATGCCTCAAAACCTGGAGGAGTGGAATTACCACCAGCTCGCTTTAAAATTGGCAAAACGAATGGTGACCTCTATTTTAATGGCATGCCTCCCTTCTGTAGGAAATGTAAGCTATATGGGCATTCAAATTGCGACCCTACTTGTGCAAAATGTGGAAGCCAGGAACATAGAAGACGAGCAAAGCCAGACAGAGAGTATGTGTACAAATTGTCTTGCAAAAGATCATTCATTTTCTTTTTGTCCTAACAGAAACAATACAAAAGGAGCACAACCTGAGAAGGAACAGCCTCCGGCCCCCCGCCAACCCTCGGCTGGTTCTGCTGTCCCCGAGACAAAGGAGGATGAGGAGGAGTCGATAGACGAGTCAAATGAGGTACCTGGTACAGGTAAGGATGGCTATGCTGAAGTGAAGAACGAGAAAGCGAGACGTAGGAGGGAACGGCAGAAGGAGAGCAGGTAGCAGAAAGAGGACCCCGCAAAGGGTACAGCTGCTTCTGCCAAAAGCCAACCCTCGTCTCTGCGATCTTCCGGGACAGCTCAAGGGCGCAAAAAATCGGACTCCAAAAGGCGGAAAGTCCAGGAGAAAACAGGTGGTGCATCAAGGGAAGTACCTCCACAGGAACCCCCTGATGGAGGTGGGAAACCCGACGAGATGCCCATGGAGGAGCAGGTGACTCCACCCTCTTCAGAGATGGAGAGGGGGACTGGGGTGGCTGCCTCAGTCGTGCCTGTAACTCCGGTCAGAGGACAGCCGGCCCCTGAGCTCGATCTGACCCCTCCGATTGGTTCCCCGGAGGGGGGGCCAGTGGGAGATCAGGAGCAGGGATGGGAGTCAGCCTACCTGACAAGTAAGGTGCTATTTATGGAGAATGAGCTTGTCCCGGGAAGTATATTGCCATCCGAAGCCCTGTCTGATGGAGAGTCCTCCGTGGTCTCTTCCCTCATGACCGTCGGAGACAAGACCAAACCCTCCGATATGGACATATAACCAGCTGAGGTAAGAGTTTTTGAATTCCGTACCTCTTATTTTCTCTTATGGCGGGGATTTCCAGAATTTCCCTCAATGCTAGAGGGATCAAAACAAAACCCAGGAGGTTGGCGCTCTTTGAGTTTTTGTACACCTTGTCTGCATCAGTTTTTTTCTTGCAGGAATGCAATATTCCACATTCTTTAAATTATAGCAAATATAATGCAGATTGGACACACGGACACTCAGTATGGTCAGGATCAAATGAATCCAGGACAGCAGGGGTCACCATTCTTTTTAAAGGTAATGTTTTTATTGACTCTGTTCAGGAGGTTTTACCAAGCAGGATTTTATTGGTTAAAGCTTTTATTGATGGTTTTAAATGGCAGTTTTTAAATTTTTATGGATCTATTGAGAAAAATGAAAGAGCAAAAATGTTAGAAATGTTACCCCTTTTTATTAATGACTCTGATCCTCTTATTTTAGCAGGTGATTTTAATTGTATTATGGGTGGGGAGAAAAGATTCTCCAATGCGGTGAGCAGGAACTATGACAAAACCTTTTTTTTGCTCAGAAATGTTGTGCAGGATTTTAAACTTACCGATTGTTTTAAGGAATGCAATATGAATCTCCCTGCTGAAGAGTGGGTAACCTGGAGCAATGTGAACTGCAGCTCCAGAATTGATTTTAGTTTTTGTTCTAATTCCATACTGCCTATTAAATGTGAGCTTTTAACCAATGTTTTTTCAGACCATAAACTTTTACTTTTTAATGTTAAATATGATGATTTTAAGAAAAAAGGTAAAAGTGTCTGGAAGCTGAATGTCTCTCTCTTAGATGATCCAGAAATTTTAACCAGTTTTACTGAATTTTATACAAATTGCAAACATTTTAGAGATCCCCATACCCCTATTAGTAGGTGGTGGGAAAAAATGAAGAAAAATATTAAAGATTTCTTTATTAAAGCTGGAATACAAAAAGCTAAAGAAAAGAGAGAGACTTACAACCTCCTAAATACCCGACTGCAAACCCTCTATAAACTACGAGAACACGACATAGATGTGGATAAAGATATTATCAATCTTAAAACTGAAATATCAGGATGCTTGGAACAAAGGGGGAAGCAACTAATCTTTCACTCTAAAGTCCAGCATGTAGAAGAAAATGAAACCTGTTCCCGGTATTTCTTTAAAAATATGGTAGGAAAAAGGGTATTTATTAATTCTTTGGAGGGAGAAAATGAAATAGAGGGAATTTTAAATAAAGTCCACCATTTTTATGCCAACCTTTTTAATACAAAAATTATAGACAGTAGTTTTATGGAAAGCTCTATGGAGGAAATCACAACCATTTTAGACCCAGTGTCACAAAATTTCTTATTGCAGGATCTGAGCAAGGAAGAGGTGGCTGAAACAGTTAAAAGTTTTAAAACAGGAAAAGTCCCCGGGCCAGACGGTATTCCTATAGAATTTTATTCCACATTTTATGAGCTTTTACATGAAGATCTTTTAAATATTTTAAGTGAGGTTTTTAATACAAAAACACTCCCCACCTCTTGGAAAAAGGGTGAGGTCTCCCTTATATATAAGAAACGGGACAAATCGGACCTAAAAAATTGGAGACCAATAACCCTTTTAAATTGTGACTATAAAATGATGGCCAAAATTTGTGCAAATAGACTCAAAAAAGTGGTGGGAAACATAATACATACTAACCAGGTCTGTGGTATACCAGAGAGAAGCATATGGGAAAACCTAAATCTAATCAAAGACATAATTGATGACACTAAATCAAGGGGAGGTGGATTGGCGGTCTTATCCCTTGATTTTGAAAAAGCCTTTGATAGAGTATCTCACGAGTTCCTTTTTAGGCTAAGTTCACACGTAGCAGAATTGCCGCGGAAATTTCCGCGGCAATTCTGCGCCTCCTGCCACGGGTATATCGCATGCAGAATTTGCATGCATATACCCGCAGAAAACTAGCGTTTTGCAAGCATAATTAGCTTGCAGAATGCTAGAGTTTTCCAAGCGATCTGTAGCATCGCTTGGAAAACTGTCATGATCTCAATGGCAAGAGAACATAGCATAAGCATATATAGGAACTAGCTCTTGGAAGATGGGAACTGAGCTGACCATGAACTAAACCTAACGCACAACTAGCAGTGGCCGGGTAGCATGCCTACGTTGATTCTAGATGCCCAGCCCAGCCGGAGGACTAAATAAAGCTAGCAGAGGAAAATATCAGTCCTAGCTCACCTCTAGAGAAATACCCCGAAAGGAGACAGAGGCCCCCCACATGTATTGGCGGTGAGTTGAGATGAAATAACAAACGTAGTATGAAAATAGGTTTAGCAAATTTGAGGTCCACTTACTACATAGCAGAAGACAGAAAGGACACTTTCATGGTCAGCTGAAAACCCTATCAAAAAACACCATCCAGAAATTACTTTAAAACTCTGGCATTAACTCATAACACCAGAGTGGCAATTCCCGTTCACAAGAGCTTTCCAGACACAGTAACGAAACTACAGCTGTGAACTGGAACAAAATGCAAAAACAAACATGGACAAGAGTCCAACTTATCTAGTAGTTGTCTAGGAGCAGGAACAAGCACAGAGAGGCTTCTGATAACATTGATGACCGGCAAGCAACTAACAGAGCAGCAAGGTTATATAGCGACTCCCACATCTTGATGGGAACAGGTGAACAGAGAAGATGAAGACACCAGTTCAATTCCACCAGTAGCCACCGGGGGAGCCCAGAATCCAAATTCACAACAGTACCCCCCCCTCAAGGAGGGGGCACCGAACCCTCACCAGAACCACCAGGGCGATCAGGATGGGCCCTATGAAAGGCACGAACCAGATCGGAGGCATGAACATCAGATGCATTCACCCAAGAATTATCTTCCTGGCCGTATCCCTTCCACTTGACCAGATACTGGAGTCTCCGTCTGGAAACACGAGAGTCCAAGATTTTCTCCACAACGTACTCCAACTCACCCTCAACCAACACCGGAGCAGGAGGCTCAACGGAAGACACAACCGGTACCTCATACCTGCGCAATAATGACCGATGAAAAACGTTATGAATAGAAAAGGATGCAGGGAGGTCCAAACGGAAGGAAACAGGGTTAAGAATCTCCAATATCTTATACGGGCCGATAAACCGAGGCTTAAACTTAGGAGAAGAGACCCTCATAGGGACAAAACGAGAAGACAACCACACCAAATCCCCAACAGAAAGCCGAGGACCAACACGACGGTGGCGGTTGGCAAAAAGCTGAGTCTTCTCCTGGGACAACCTCAAATTGTCCACCACCTGCCCCCAGATCTGATGCAATCTCTCCACCACAGCATCCACTCCAGGACAATCCGAAGATTCCACCTGACCAGAGGAAAATCGAGGATGAAACCCCGAATTACAGAAAAACGGGGACACCAAAGTGGCAGAGCTGGCCCGATTATTGAGAGCGAACTCCGCCAATGGCAAAAAAGCAACCCAATCATCCTGGTCAGCAGACACAAAACACCTCAGATATGTCTCCAGGGTCTGATTAATCCGCTCGGTCTGGCCATTCGTCTGAGGATGGAAAGCGGACGAAAAAGATAAATCTATGCCCATCCTAGCACAGAATGCCCGCCAAAATCTAGACACGAATTGGGTCCCTCTGTCAGAAACGATATTCTCAGGAATACCATGCAAACGAACAACATTTTGAAAAAACAGAGGAACCAACTCGGAAGAAGAAGGTAACTTGGGCAGAGGAACCAAATGGACCATCTTAGAAAAACGGTCACACACCACCCAGATGACAGACATCTTCTGAGAAACAGGCAGATCTGAAATAAAATCCATCGAGATGTGCGTCCAAGGCCTCTTAGGAATAGGCAAGGGCAACAATAATCCACTAGCCCGAGAACAACAAGGCTTGGCCCGAGCACAAACGTCACAAGACTGCACAAAGCCTCGCACATCTCGTGACAGGGAAGGCCACCAGAAGGACCTTGCCACCAAATCCCTGGTACCAAAAATGCCAGGATGACCTGCCAACGCAGAAGAATGAACCTCAGAGATGACTCTATTGGTCCAATCATCAGGAACAAACAGTTTATCAGGTGGGCAACGATCAGGTCTCTCCGCCTGAAACTCCTGCAAGGCCCGCCGCAGGTCTGGAGAAACGGCTGACAATACCACTCCATCCTTAAGGATACCTGTGGGCTCAGAGTTACCAGGCGAGTCAGGCTCAAAACTCCTAGAAAGGGCATCCGCCTTAACATTCTTAGAACCCGGTAGGTATGACACCACAAAATTAAACCGAGAGAAAAATAATGACCAGCGCGCCTGTCTAGGATTCAGGCGCCTGGCGGTCTCAAGATAAATCAAATTTTTGTGGTCAGTCAATACCACCACCTGATGTCTGGCCCCCTCAAGCCAATGGCGCCACTCCTCAAAAGCCCACTTCATGGCCAAAAGCTCCCGATTCCCAACATCATAATTCCGCTCAGCGGGCGAAAATTTACGGGAAAAGAAGGCACAAGGCCTCATCACGGAGCAGTCAGAACTTTTCTGCGACAACACTGCCCCAGCTCCGATCTCAGAAGCGTCGACCTCAACCTGAAAAGGTAGAGCAACATCAGGCTGACGCAACACAGGGGCAGAGGAAAAACGGCGCTTAAGCTCCCGAAAGGCCTCCACAGCATCAGGGGACCAATCAGCAACATCAGCACCCTTCTTAGTCAAATCGGTCAATGGCTTAGCAATATCCGAAAAACCAGCAATAAATCGACGATAAAAGTTAGCAAAGCCCAAAAATTTCTGAAGACTCTTAAGAGAAGAGGGCTGCGTCCAATCACAAATAGCTTGAACCTTGACAGGATCCATTTCAATGGAAGAGGGGGAAAAAATATATCCCAAAAAGGAAATCCTCTGTACCCCAAAAACACACTTCGAACCCTTCACACACAAAGAATTAGACCGCAAAACCTGAAAAACCCTCCTGACTTGCTGGACATGAGAGTCCCAGTCATCCGAAAAAATCAGAATATCATCCAGATACACAATCATAAATTTATCCAAATAATTGCGAAAAATATCATGCATAAAGGACTGGAAAACTGACGGAGCATTAGAAAGACCAAAAGGCATCACTAAATACTCAAAGTGGCCCTCGGGCGTATTAAATGCGGTTTTCCACTCATCCCCCTGCCTGATTCGCACCAAATTATACGCCCCACGAAGGTCAATCTTAGAGAACCACTTGGCCCCCTTTATGCGAGCAAACAAATCAGTCAGCAACGGCAATGGGTATTGATATTTAACAGTGATTTTATTCAAAAGCCGATAATCAATACATGGTCTCAAAGAGCCGTCTTTTTTTGACACAAAGAAAAAACCGGCTCCTAAGGGAGATGACGATGGACGAATATGTCCCTTTTCCAAGGACTCCTTTATATATTCTCGCATAGCAGCATGTTCAGGCACAGACAGATTAAATAAACGACCCTTTGGGTATTTACTACCCGGGATTAAATCTATGGCACAATCGCACTCTCGGTGCGGAGGTAACGAACCAAGCTTGGATTCTTCAAAGACGTCACGATAGTCAGACAGGAACTCAGGAATTTCAGAGGGAATGGATGATGAAATGGAAACCACAGGTACATCCCCATGAGCCCCCTTACATCCCCAGCTCAACACAGACATAGCTCTCCAGTCGAGGACTGGGTTGTGAGATTGCAGCCAAGGCAATCCTAGCACCAAATCATCATGTAGATTATACAGCACCAGAAAGCGAATAATCTCCTGGTGATCCGGATTAATACGCATAGTTACTTGTGTCCAGCATTGTGGTTTATTATTAGCCAATGGGGTGGAGTCAATCCCCTTCAGAGGAATAGGAGTCTCCAAAGGCTCTAAATCATACCCACAGCGTTTGGCAAAGGACCAATCCATAAGACTCAAAGCGGCGCCAGAGTCGACATAGGCGTCCGTGGTAATAGATGACAAAGAGCAAATCAGGGTCACAGACAGAATAAATCTAGACGGTAAGGTGCAAATGGAAACAGATTTACCAAGCTTTTTAGTGCGCTTAGAGCATGCTGATACAACATGAGTAGAATCACCACAATAGAAACACAACCCATTTTTCCGTCTAAAATTCTGCCGCTCGCTTCGGGACAGAATTCTATCACACTGCATACTCTCTGGCGACTTCTCAGTGGACACCGCCAGATGGTGCACTGGTTTGCGCTCCCGCAAACGCCTATCGATCTGAATAGCCATTGTCATGGACTCATTCAGACCCGTAGGCACAGGGAACCCCACCATAACATCCTTAATGGCATCAGAGAGACCCTCTCTGAAAGTCGCCGCCAGGGCGCACTCATTCCACTGAGTAAGCACAGACCATTTACGGAATCTTTGGCAGTAAATTTCCGCTTCATCTTGCCCCTGAGATAGGGACATCAACGTTTTTTCTGCCTGAAGCTCCAAATGAGGTTCGTCATAAAGCAACCCCAAGGCCAGAAAAAACGCATCCACATTGAGCAACGCAGGATCCCCTGGTGTCAATGAAAAAGCCCAGTCTTGAGGGTCGCCCCGGAGCAAGGAAATCACAATCCTGACCTGCTGTGCAGGGTCTCCGGCAGAGCGAGATTTCAGAGACAAAAATAATTTGCAATTATTTCGAAAATTCTGAAACCCGGATCTATTCCCCGAGAAAAATTCCGGCAAAGGAATTCTCGGCTCAGATACAGGTGCATGACAAACAAAATCTTGCAAATTTTGTACCTTCGTGGCGAGATTATTCAAACCTGCAGTTACACTCTGAAGATCCATTACAAACAGGTGGACACAGAGCCATTCAAGGGTTAAGAGGAGGTAAGAAGCAGCTAGACAGCAATTAAGGGCTAGGCAGCAAAACTCTGAGGGGAAAAAAAAAAAAAAATTTCCCTTCAACACTTCTTTTTCTCCTGCTTCAGCCCAAACAATTAACACTTTGTGGGCCGGTCAAACTGTCATGATCTCAATGGCAAGAGAACATAGCATAAGCATATATAGGAACTAGCTCTTGGAAGATGGGAACTGAGCTGACCATGAACTAAACCTAACGCACAACTAGCAGTGGCCGGGTAGCATGCCTACGTTGATTCTAGATGCCCAGCCCAGCCGGAGGACTAAATAAAGCTAGCAGAGGAAAATATCAGTCCTAGCTCACCTCTAGAGAAATACCCCGAAAGGAGACAGAGGCCCCCCACATGTATTGGCGGTGAGTTGAGATGAAATAACAAACGTAGTATGAAAATAGGTTTAGCAAATTTGAGGTCCACTTACTACATAGCAGAAGACAGAAAGGACACTTTCATGGTCAGCTGAAAACCCTATCAAAAAACACCATCCAGAAATTACTTTAAAACTCTGGCATTAACTCATAACACCAGAGTGGCAATTCCCGTTCACAAGAGCTTTCCAGACACAGTAACGAAACTACAGCTGTGAACTGGAACAAAATGCAAAAACAAACATGGACAAGAGTCCAACTTATCTAGTAGTTGTCTAGGAGCAGGAACAAGCACAGAGAGGCTTCTGATAACATTGATGACCGGCAAGCAACTAACAGAGCAGCAAGGTTATATAGCGACTCCCACATCTTGATGGGAACAGGTGAACAGAGAAGATGAAGACACCAGTTCAATTCCACCAGTAGCCACCGGGGGAGCCCAGAATCCAAATTCACAACAGAAAACTGTTTGACAGGTTGGTCACACTTGTCAAACATAGTGTTTGACAAGTGTGACCAACTTTTTACTATAGATGCAGCCTATGCAGCATCAATAGTAAAAGATAGAATGTTAAAAATAATAAAAAAAATAAAAAAAAAGGTTATACTCACCTCAGCGGCTTCCGTTCCTAATGCTGTGTGTTCAGGACCTTCCATTGACGTAGCGGTCACGTGACCGCGGTCATGTGACCGCGATGTCATCGCAGGTCCTTCACACACCTCGGAAGCCGCTGAGAAGGTCAGGCCGCCAGAAGGTGAGTATATCGCTATTTTTTATTTTAATTCTTTTTTTTTACCACTTATATGGTGCCCAGTCCGTGGAGGAGAGTCTCCTCTCCTCCACCCTGGGTACCAACCGCACTTGATCTGCTTACTTCCTGCATGGTGTGCACAGCCCCGTGCGGGAAGTAAGCAGATCAATGCACTCATATGTGTGCAGAATCGCCGCGATTCCGCAATTTTAATGAACATGCTGCGTTGTTTTCTGGATTGCGACTCCGCTCAGGAAAAAAATGCAGCATATGCACAAAAAATGCGGATTGCATTCTGTTACATAGGATGCTTAATGTTAGCGTTTTTTTTCGCGGTTTTATAGCGTTTTTATAGCGAAAAACCGCGAAAAAAACGCAAAAAATCTGCTACATGTGCACACAGCCTTAATGTTTTAAGTAAAATGGTTATACTAGAAGGAATTTTATTGTCACTTAAGGCATTTTATAAAGATTGCACAAGTAAGATCGTAGTAAATGGTTTTAAAACTAAAGACGTGGTTTTAAAATCTGGGGTTAAGCAGGGTTGTCCCCTGTCCCCACTTTTATTTATTTGTGCTCTTGAGCCCCTGCTCTGTACCCTGAGGAGGGATAAACAAATCCGGGGAATCCCACTGCCTGGTGGAGGGGGTCTGGAAGCTAAAGTCACAAGGTATATGGACAATGTAGCCATAATATGCAGGGATTCCCCTTCTGTACGAAAAGCATTAAGGCAGGTAGAGTTTTTCTGCTGTGGGTCTGGTTTTAAGTTAAATTTTAACAAAAGTTCTATTTTAAAGGTTGGCAATGTGGTTTTAACAGATATCCAAGTCCCTGAGAGGGACTTTGTTCAAATTTTAGGTGTAATTTTTAATGAAGAAAATAAAGGCACAGAAAGCTGGAATATGGTGGCTCAGAAGGTAAACCAGAAGTTGTGCATGTGGAATTTGAGGAAATTGACTATGGAGGGGAAAATTTTAATTATTAAAATGGTCATATTGCCGCTTTTATTATATTTAAGCCTGGTCTTCCCTCCTCCAAACTGCATTTTTAACAAAATTATCAAAGCTTGTTTTACCTTTTATTGGAGTTCCAAGATGGAAAAACTAAAGAGAGAGCTGGTGGTAAAATCCAAAGGTAATGGAGGCAAAGATTTCCCAGATTTTAGAGCTTTTGTTTTTTATCCGATTCTTTGTCCTGTGTTTTAATTCCCTTTTTAAAAATAGTTACTGGTCATATTTTATCCGTTTTAACATTGGTTTTTTTATGAGATGCCTTGGGTGGTTTGAAACAGTTTTAAATTCCCCATATGCTTTTAATACACCCGAAAACTATAAAATTTTAGGTACCATTGTTAATACATATGACCTAAAAGGTAAAAACACAGAGGCCTTAGGGGATAGCAAAAAGATCTTAAAGGGCCTCAAAGGAAAAGAACAAGTGACACAGATCGGAAATGTTAATGACCCTAAGTGTTTAGAAATTTGGAAAAATGTTAATGCCTCGTATCTTTTTAATTCTCAGAAGGACCTGGCCTGGAGCTGTGTGCATGATTGTCTTCCATGCCGGGCATTCCAGCACCGAAGAGGACTCGTGAGATCCGCCAAATGCCCAAGAGAGGAGTGCCAAGGAGAAGAAACAGTGCTGCACATTCTTTGGACTTGTCAATTCACAAGACAAATATGGACAAAAATTTTTCCCTTGCTCCAGAAAGTAACTGATTTAAAAGACTTAAGTTTTGAGACTGTTTTATTTGGTGACATGGAATGCCCCAACGCAAGTAAGAGGATCACTGCATGGAAGACAATCAGCACCATCAAAGAAGCTCTATGGAAGGCCAGGAACATCCTTCTTTTTAAACATGATGTTTTATCTGTGAAAGACGTTTTATCATTGGCTTTTAGTGAGATGTATATTTATTATTTATTGGATAAGAAAAAGAATCTTTTATTGTCAAAGCAATGGATGGTAGAGGAGTGGAATATCATAATTTGAATACCACCATTAATGCGAATTATTGGCCGATGCTTGTATATTACTTGTTTTGTTTGCATGTAACATTATTAAAAAAAAAATAATAATAAATTTGATCAATATGTTACAAGTGCTTCAAATATGTAAAACACTGTATATATACGTCTTTTTTCTGTAATTGCTTTTAAAACTTTAATAAACTATATGTATCTAAATTTGGGTTCCTCCAAGTAAAAAAAAAATCTGTTCTTATCAGTTTAATATCTGATACATCCCCTATTTGGGGACCATATATTAAATGGATTTTTAGAACAGGGAGATGGAAAAAGAGCTTGCTCTGTCCACTCCACGCATTGACCCATTATTGCAGTCTGTCCGGGAACAGTGCACTCCTTCTCTGATCCGGTTTCCAAAAACAGATTGAATTGAAATCAGCGCAAGTTGTCTTTCAACCCTTTATGTGAATACTTTTCAGTGTCAGCGAAGCACATTTCAGATGCCAAATGTAGCATTTTGCTTGATTTCACTTGACCATTTGCAACATTTTGTGTGCCTTGCCTGGCCTTGCTTTCACCTATGTATGTCAAGCATTGTATTGCATTCAATATGCAATCAATCAATCAATCAGTCAATCAATTTGTCTTTACTGGTTGCTGCAACTGGTGTGTTGAGATGTAGGCCTGTATTAGGCCTTTCTTACAGTGTTGCAAATATACTGTGCCATCTACAAAATTAGGCCTCTGCTGTCAGCACTTGGTATTTAAATTGAAGTATCCAATGAGTAGTTCTGCCATACATACCGCATTTGTGACCGCATGAATTCTTTTGGAAAGCATTGTTTCCCTCTTGTGGACCACTGACTTTTCAATGCGGTGTATTATATGCATTTAAAAAAAAAACAAAGTAAAAATGGTGCCTGTGCTGATCTTGAATATGCTTGTCTTGTCCATCTACACCTGTGTGAGTGTTCTAATGCTTTTGACCAACCAGGTGCGCTGCCTGCAGTAGATAGAATCTTAGCACGGAACATTCATGTGAAGTCACAATGGGTATGGAGGGTGTGGTCAAAGTAGGCGGAGTTATGCAGATTCAAAACGCGTTGTGCACAGCTTGAACACACACACACACACACAAGAGGCAGAACGTGCATTGAGAATGCATCCCAGAGTTTCTGGAAATGTCTTCCCGTTATTGACCCGTTCTTGCAGTATCCCCGGGAACAGTGCACTCCTTCTCTGATCCGGTTTCTAAAAACAGATTGAATTGAAATCAGCGCAAGTTGTCTTTTAACCCTTTATGTGAATTAATCTCAGGGTCAAAGAAGCACATTTCTCAGGCCAAATGTAGCATTTTGCTCGATTTCTCTTGACCAGTTGCAACATTTTGTGTGCCTTGCCTGGCCTTGCTTTCACCTATGTATGTCAAACATTGCATTGCATTCAATATGCAATCAATCAATCAATCAATCAATCAATCATTTAATCAATTTGTCTTTACTGGTTGCTGCAACAGGTGTGTTAAGATGTAGGCCTGTATTAGGCCTTTGTAACAGTGTTGCAAATATACTGTGCCATCTACAAAATTAGGCCCCTGCTGTCAGTACTTGGCGGCGTTTCAATTGAAGTATCCAGTGAGTAGTTCTGCCATACATACCGCATTTGTGACCGCATGAATTCTTTTGTGAAACACTGTCTCCCTCTTGTGGACCAGCGACTTTTCAATGCGGTGTATTATATGCATTTAAAAAAAAAAAAAAAAGTAAAAATGGTGCCTGTGCTGATCTTGAATCTGCTTGTCTTGTCCATCTACACCTGTGTGAGTATTCTAATGCTTTTGAGCAACCAGGTGCGCTGCCTGCAGTAGATAGAATCTTAGCACGGAACATTCATGTGCAGTCACAATGGGGATGGAGGGTGTTCAAAGTAGGCGGCGTTATGCAGATTCAAAACGCGTTGTGCATAGCTGGAACACACACACACAGCAGAACTGTCATTGAGAATGCATCCCAGAGTTTCTGGAAATGTCTTCCCTGCGGCACTCTTTTGCTCTGTCTCCACAATGGGTGTCAGTTTTAGGCCTAGGTGCGTCAGAAGTGGCAAACCATTTCTGGTTATCGCTTCTCGGCCCAAATGGCTAAGATGTAGATGGCTAAGATGTGTAAGATGTAGCATTTTGCTTGATTTCTCTTGACCAGTTGCAACATTTTGTGTGCCTTGCCTGGCCTTGCTTTCACGTATGTATGTCAAACATTGCATTGCATTCAATATGCAATCAAGCAATCAATCATTCAATCAATTTGTGGCCAGTGGCCAGCCCCTCGAACAATGAGAGAACTCCAGGCCTTTCTGGGGCTCGCCGGGTACTACCGCCGGTTTGTTAAAGACTTTGCAAAGGTGGCGGGTCCTCTCAATAAGCTGCTGAGGGGGACTGCTGGAGTGCTGAAGACCCAGTACATCCCTTGCGCCAAAAGACAAGATGAGGCCTTCCAGGCTATAAAGAATGCCCTTACCTCAGCCCCGATTTTGGCCTAGGCAGATTTCGATCAACCGTTTCTGTTGTACACAGATGGTAGACTTCATGGACTTGGTGCAGTACTTTCTCAGAAACAGTATGGACATGAGAGCATCATCGGGTTTGCCAGCAGGTCCCTGCGAGACAGCAAAAGAAACCCTCACAATTACAGCTCCTTCCGGTTAGAGCTCCTGGCCCTGGTGTGGGCCATGACAGAGAAGTTTGTGGGCTTCCTGACAGATACCAAGTTTCATGTTCGAACAGACAATAATCCTCTGGCCCACCTTCAGAATGCTAAATCGGGTGCCTTAGAGCAATGGTGGGTGGCTCGCCTAGCCAAATTTGACTTCACCATCTGTTATCGCTCTGCTACCGAAAATGCAAATGCTGATGGGCTGTCAAGAGTGACTGTGGAGACTCCAATGGGGATCTCGATGAGCAACTCGAAGAGGAGGAAATCCCAGACTTTTGTAAGTTTAAGCCCCCAGTGGTTGTGGCTCAGTCAAGAATGGTGGCCTGCGCATTACCCCGGTCCCTGGAGAGAACCAATGAGGAATGGGGACCTGTTCAGGATGAAGACGAAGGGCTGAGACAGATGAAATGGTGGGTAACTCAGAAGCGGAAGCCTGGAAAACAAGAGAGAGATGATCTGAACTCTGAAATGAAGAGTGTGTTACACCATTGGGATAGACTGGAAGTGCGAGAGTCAGTGCTATATTGTAAGAGACAACAGCCAAAATATATGGAAGTAAGGTGACAGGTGATCATCCAAGGAAGAATGGCTCAAGAAGTAGCTAAAGAAGCCCACGAATTTGGAGCTCACTTCGGCCCCACAAAGACCTAACAATGGTTACAACGGTATGTGTATTGCCCCGGGTTGGAGTCTGTGGTGGAAGAGGCTTGCTGGCAATGTCGAGTATGTGACCTCATTAAGAGTACCGAACAGAGGGCACCCATCCAGACCATACAAACTAAGGAACCGCTAGGAGTCTTGATGATCAACTATCTCCTCGTGGGACACTCAGCTCGGGGGCTACAGTACTGTTTGGTGATAACCGATCATTTCTCTAAGTTCGCAGTAGTCATCCCAACTAGAGACCAGACTGCGTAATCGGCTGTGCGAGCCATCTGTCAAGACTTCATCTGGGTGTATGTGTACCCAGAGCGCATCCACTCCGACCAAGGCTCATGTTTCCAAGGCAAGGTGATGGAATCGTATGTATGGCATTGAGTGGTCCAGGACCACCCCTTACCACCCTCAAGGTAACGAAGCATGTGAACGCTTCAACCGAACCTTACTTCAAATGCTGAGAATGTTGGGGGAGGATAAGATGGCGTGTTGGCCAAACTACCTGCCAGAGTTGGTCTGGACCTACAACAATCGGGTCCACTCCACCACGGGTCATACCCCTATCTACTGCTGTTTGGAAGAGCTGGACGAGAGAACATTGAGCTGAATTTGGAACAGCCAGAGGAGCTGATGGAGCGAACTGTCACCTCATGGGTGAAAGAGCATCGGCAACGATTACAAAGGATACAGAGGTTGGCGGGTCAGCAGCTGCAAGAAAAAGAACATAAGAGCTGCAAACCAACTCAAGAGTTACTGCTCCAACCCGGAGACTGAGTATTAGTCAGAGAGAAATGCCCCAAGGGAAAACTAAGTGAGAGATGGGAAGTACAGCCTTACAGAGTAATCGAGCTGGTGTATGCTAACGGCCCTGTCTACAAGGTGCAGATTGAGAGTGGGGTGTCCGTCCCTAGAGTACTTCACAGAAATATGCTGCGGCCCTGCCGATCTGAGGTCTGTTCTACGCCATTGTCACCTGAAGGCACTACTTCACTTCCTGAATCTATCATGCCTGATGGTGAAATCGAAGATGAGTGGTGGACCGTCCCTGACACAGTAGGGGGTTCTCAGCCGCACAGAGACTGTAATCCCATGGATGTACCAGTACCGCCACTTGAGGACGAGACCAGACAAGAGCCCACGATGACTCCTGCAGCAAGTGTTCCTCTGGAAGATAGTCAATCCTTGCATGACAGCCAAGAGCGCCGGAGATCCCAGAGGTCTAATGCAGGGGTTCCACCAGTCCAATATGTAGAACAGTGTGCTCTGTCTGTTTTTACAACTTCATTGCCTCCTGTATAGGTGCTGTTTCTGCATTGCACGTTCCTTCATTACACTTTGACCTTGATGCTGTGATGGCCGAAGACGACCATCATTAAGAAGGGAGGCATGGAGGAGGGTGGTGCTGTTATGGACAGTAAGGAACACGCTGTTACTTTAAGAGGTTGCACCCCCTTGTCTGGCAGGATGGAATGTTCTGCTTCTGCCCTACAATAGACTGTGTGAATGACCTGGACTGTGCAGATGGCAGGGGTGGAGCCTGAACAGCGTGTGTGAGCTGAGGCTGCTGCAGAGAGAACTTTGTGCTGATAGCTGCAAGAGAGGAGAACTGTGTCCTGATATAGCTGCAAGAGAGGACTCAGAGCCTGTAACAAGGTGGACTTGTGAGATTTGACAGACTTTTCAGGGTGCAGCGAGGGTGGCTGTCCTGTGTTAGTTTGAGGAGCCATGAAGATACCGAGAAAGGGATTTTCAGTTTCCAGGAGCACCTCCAGGACCCAGAAGCAAGGAGAAGACCCTGTTTCATGGAGCTGACAGAAAGCCTTGCACATCACCATACTAGACTGTTGGGGGCCCCCTGGGACTGGATCTGAGTCCCCAACATCACCGTGAGTTTGTTCCTGTTTTGTGCACATGTCAGGGCCTAGTGTAGGCTTCAATAGTCAGAACATGGCAGCCATGAGGCCTGCTTAGTAAAGGCCAGGGAGGTTATAGAGAGTTATAGAGAGTTATAGAGAGTAGCATCATTCTTTGTTTATTGTTTGCATTTACTGGACATATGTTGAGTCTGTAACAGTTGGAGCACCGTGCTATTTTACAGACAATCTAAAGAATATAACTCTTGTAAATTATGTTTTGCCATTGCAAACCCCTGTTTGCATCTTCCTCATCCACTTCATTCCTTGCCTTCCAATAAATCTACCCTTTGTTGTTTGCACCTCGTCTTGTGAACAGTAGTCTTCCTGCACCGTAGTGGTCCCCCGGTCAATGCTTCATCCTGTCTCAGATTTACACATCGCATGGGTACCTTCTTCCCATCACGCGCGGTAGCCAATGTACGGGCAACTAGGATTCCTGGTGGTAGGTTCTCCACAGCAGCTGACTTTAGTTGTAATTCCACTCCTTCCAGAGGGGTGCAGGCCCGGACAGAGATTGAGAACACGGTCTGTCCCTGAGGTATTTCAAGATTGTCCACAGCCAGAATGATCACTTTTCCCAGCATTTTTCCATCGCAGGAGACTTCTTGCGCTTGAGCAGTCTGAATCAACTGTTGAAATATTTTCCTCTGAGGCATTTGTGGGCTCCATTGTCTCAAGCACATGTCCGGGGACTCGTTAATAAGCAAACTTCCAAACTCCTTAAGCACATTCATCCACAGGGTAACAGTATATCCATGCTCAGTGTCGCCCAAAGTCAGTATCACACCTTTTCTGCCAAAATCTTTGCCGCAGACCCTAATTTGCATCCATGCCACCCCTGCGACTGGGATGGGAGCTGATTGGTGGCCGTCAACTTTACCACCTGCCCCCACTAAGTTCTTATCGCTTGAGGGAAGTGGTTTCTGAAATACTTCTCAGGCATCGTAGTTATTTGGGAACCAGTATCTACCAGGCAGCGTATTGCCCGTCCTTTCATCTCGGCCCAGACTAAAGGACACACTGAAACTAAATTGGTGGGACTTCTGGTTCTTCTTACTGGCTGTTCTGGCTCCGGGCGGAGTCCCCCAGCCTCGGAGCCTCCAAGTTTAATGGACGACGCTGGAGAGGCCGTCCCCTTTACGGGCACACCTGGGCCATGGGTCCCAGCTCTCCACAGAGGAAGCAGGTAGGAAGTTCTTCCCATCTAGACATTCTTTCGTCCCGTTGCAGTTCTGAGAAAGCTCTGCCCCCAGATGTGCTCAGCGAGCTCACTTTCTTTTTTGTTTCTGTCAAGGATTTATTTCCGTAAATCTTCCACACATCCTGGGGCAGCCACTACATTCACGGATACCTCTCTGCTCTGTGCCTTCGCCACTGGAACTGTCACCCCATTTTCTTGCTCACGTGCGCGTGCCTCACCTCCAACTTCTGCAGAAATCATTTGTGGGTTCACACTCAAGTGCTCCCGCAGAGCCTGTTTCAACAGCTCATCTCTCAACTCAGTCACAACTGGTCATGCAGCACTACATCAATCGGCCCTATTCCCACTCCGTCTTTTCTGGATATGGCAGTGTGAATCTCCTGCAATATGTTCATATACTTTGTCACCGTCTCCCCCTCTCTTTGGACCCGGTTTAAACAGCCGCATGCTCAGCTCCCCTACGTCTGTGGGGTCCCCATTTGTTTCCTCCAGTATACATAACACTTTGTCAAACATATCCTGTCTGTGGGGTCATTGCATCACTGAGTCCCTCGCCTCTCCTTCCAGGGCCATCATGGTGACCTCCGCCTGTAAGGCGGGTATCATAGGGTGGATCCTCATCATCCCCCTAATAGGTTCAGTCCAGCTCCACAACATGGTATTGTTCCCATTAAATTTAGGTAGGTTGTTTAACATTGCCCCAGCGATATACTGGACCTAGCCCCCTCCATGCTAGTAGACTGCATCCTGCCAACTATACCAAGTGTGAGCAGGTTGTAAGATGCAGTAATGGGTCGGAGGCAGAGCAAGGGTTAGTGGGGGTTTACTTTAACAGATATACTCCTCGCAGGGAGAAAATGGGAGAATAAGCATAAATGAACAAGGGGTTTGGAACTCAGGGTAAACAGGTGTAAAAGTTAAGGTAGGAAGTTCAAGAATAGCAAAACTTATCAGTTTGACCACGTCAGAACGCGGTTTCCGAGATGTGATCGTTGGTGCCAAGGCCTTGGAGCATAAGGGGTCCGGTGTAGTCCTGGAGGAGATGACGTACTGGATCCTGCTGAAGGCGGTGACTCCTCGGCGTCCGGTCGGCGATCGGTGGGTCTAGAAGCAGTGAGCAGGTAAGAACACGGTCCTTTGCCTTGACAGAGTCCAGAGACAATAATCAGTCAAGAGCAGGTGTAACGGGAAACCACTCACGGCGGGTGACCCGGCTTCCCCGTCGGTGCATGTGTGCATCTATGTCCTGACTGCGGGATTTGTGACTCATGGTCAGAGATGTCAGCGGGAACCAGATGCATCTTTGTCGGCAGTGTCTGGTCATGGCTCTCAGACCCATCTGGATGTGGTTTGCTTTTTCTGGATGCCTAACAGTAGGAGCCCTGACACTGCCCTCCTGCACGCTGTGCATTCCTACTCTGACTGACTGATTTCCCGCACGCCGCAGCTCTTTTAACTTGCCCGTGCCCCCTACTCTTGAGTGCAAAGGTCGGTCCGGGTCCTTATGCTTTCCCCCGTGCTATTTGGGTGACAGCCCCGATAGTTCCGAACCCTTCACAGAGTAGGTATGCCTGATCCAGGTCTTCTCCTTAGACATACATAGCAGGAAGGGGAACATTCAGTGGGAAAAATAAATATTTGATACACTGCCGATTTTGCAAGTTTTCACACCTACAGAGGTCTGTAATTTCCCACAATGTAGAGGTCTGTAATTTTTTGTTATTGCATGAAATAAGTATCTGATACAACAGAGGAGCAGAACTTAACATTTGGTACAGAAACCTTTTTTTGCAATTACAGAGGTCAGACGTTTCCTGTAGTTCTTGACCAAGATTGCACACACTGCTGCAGAGATTTTGGCCCACATTCTCCATACAGATCTTCTCCAAATCCTTCAGGCTTCGTGACTGTCTCTGAGTAACATCGATTTTCGGTTCCCTCCCAAAATGTTGTATTGGGTTCAGATCTGGAGACTGGCTAGGACACTCCAGGACCTTGAAACGCTTCTTACATAGCAACTCCTTAGTTACCCTATGTGTTTTGGGTCATTGTCATCGTGGAAGATCCAGCCTTAACCCATCTTCAATGCATTTACTGAGGGAAGGAGGTTGTTGGCAAAAATTTTGCGTTACATGAATCCATCCATCCTCACTTCAATAAGGTGAATTTTTCCTATCTCCTTTGCAGAAAGGCACGGTCAAAATGTGAAGTTTCCCTCACCATGTTTCACCATTAGGATGGTGTTCTTGGGGTTGTAGCCATCCTTCTTCTTTCTCCAAACACGGTGAGTGGAGTTGATACCAAAAGTTGCATTTTGGTCTCATAAGACCATGTGACCTTCTCCCATGCATCCTCTGGATTATCCAGATGTTCATTGGTAAACTTCAAATGTGCCTGGAGATGTGCTGGCATGAGCAGGGGAATCTTGCATGCACTGCAAGATGTTAATACATGGCAGTGTAGTTTGTTACTAATGGTAATATTTGAGACTGTGGTCCCAGCTCTCCTCAGGTCATTGTCCATGTCTTCCCGTGTAGTTCTGGGCTGATTCCTGACCTTTCTTAGAATCATCCTTACCCTACGAGGCAAGATCTTGCATGGAGCCTCAGACTAAGGAAGATTGACAGCAATCTTGTGTTTCTTCCATTTTCTAAGATTGTGCCAACAGTTGTTGCCTTCTCACCAAGCTGCTTGCCTATTGTCCTGTTGCCCGTCCCAGCTTTTCACAGGTCTACAATTTTGTCCCTAATGTTCTTAGACATCTCTTTGTTCTTGGACATGGTGAAGAGGTTGGAGTGTGATTGATGGAGTGTGTGGACAGGTGTCTTTTATACAGATAATGAGTTCAGACATATGCAATTATTTCAGGTAATGAGTGTGGAGTAGGAGGGTTTCTTAAAGAAACACTATCTGGTCTGTGAGAGCCATAATTCTTGCTGGTTAGTCAGTGATCAAATACTTATTTCATGCAATAAAATGCTAACTAATTATGTAAAAATCATATAATGTGATTTTCTGTCTTTTTATTTTTAGATTTTGTCTCTCACAGTTGAAATGTACCTATGATTAAAAATTACAGACCTCTTCATTCTTTATAGGAGGGAAAACTTGCAAAATCGGCAGTGTATCAAAAATGTACTTTACCCACTGTATACCAGGATGGGGGACATATATACCAGGATAGGGAGCATATATATACCAGGAGCATATATATACCAGGAAGGGGGGCCCATATACCAAGAATGGGGACATATATACCAGGAAGGGGCACAGGATTGGAGAAATATACACCAGGAAGGGAGCCCAGGATGGGGACATATATATCTGGAAGGAGTCCAGGATGGACTGACATGTATACTTGGAAGGGCATCTGGATGGGGACCAATATTAAATAATGAAGGGGGGACATGTATGTCTTTATAGGATTTACAACACTACAAGGACCCATACATCTGATCAACATGAGGAGGGACCCGGGACCCAGGTCCAAATTTTGCATGGGGGCCCATCGGACTCTAGCTATGCCTTGTGTTATAAATGTATATATATGAAATTCCTCTCGAAATAGGAACAAATATAGCAAATGTTACACGGAGAGGGTTAATATCTTAATTAAATCTCACAGGGTCCTTTACTTTTTATGTAGCTATGAATTCTGCTATTATGTAAAATCTGTCTAAATTTATGTACATATCGCCTATATTCATCAAGGGTATGAAAAAAACGAGTACTCCCTTAAACATTGGAGATTGTTGTAAATCACAAGCTATTACCTATGCATTTTATATTCTCAACAGCTGTAAACTGAATCTTTTAATTTAGCATTACCACTGTCCTAACAATAAGAAAGAGATTATATTTTTCTATTTTGTTAAAAAAGGTTTTTTTTGTTGTTTAGGGTAGAACTTGAACCACTTTGGGTCACATAAGATTCGATGATCTCCACTCTCTCCGACATTGGCAATTGATGCAACATATTGCTTGAAAAATAAAAGATCTACCCCTTTGAGAAACATAAATAAAACAAAACAAAAAAATACCAAAACAAAAATAAATAACTAGATACTGGAAAGTTATTCACTTTTATTTATTTATTTATTTTTTCAGAAAAATCAAGTGAAAAATTTAATATTCTATTTGTGTTCAAAATATTCAAAATTCTTAAAAAAATGCCTAAGACAATAAAGGCCACATTAGGGCCACAGCACAAAATGTATGATCACATTTAGATCATCTAAAGGCATGAAAGTCAACATATCTCAAACGTAGACTCAAAGGCACCCCATACTAAGGCAGGCACCTTTAGGCCATAGCAAAGATGTGGATGGAGGGTCAGGGAATACAGTAAAGGTGTGAAGAGTGACATATAGGGCATAAATAAGGCACATAAAATACCTATAGACCTAGTACAAGCATGTACTAAAAGAAAAGCTCCTGGACTCCAGTAAGAGTTAACAAATCTCTTTTGCTCATGCTGAAGCCTAAGAAACTCCAGAAGGCTTGGAAGACAAAGGCAATAGCAAAAAACATTTTGTATGCATGAAGACCCCAGTCAAGGAATGAACGAAATGTAAGGGCCACCATGGAAGCAAGAAGAAGCACAAAGAAGTACATCTCTATTGTGAATGTTTAAAAAGCTACACGGTGGCCACAAAAAGGGCAATATTTTGGTAATTTAGCACACAGGTGGACACATTCTAGTCACAATAAAAACACTGAGGGCCACATTTGTAGTAAACAGACAGAGTGCACCTCTGGACATGTCATTATTTGTTCCTCTCATATTCTCCTGTCTTTTCAGTGAAGGGAAATGGAATTTCTGAAAACAAAATAGAACATTTATAAATGAGGAACAAAACCACTGCTTTTAATTACCCTCAAATACACATCTTTTTTTTCTTAAAAGGTTCCCAAAAATATTTAGCTCATCACTAGGTGTCTAATCACCCTGATCACCAGTGATCATCTGTAAACTGTTGGGGAGCATGTGTTCCATTCCCCTGCAGTGCCCTCACAGGAGAAATGAAGCATTATGCATATAACATTCTCAGGTCCTCCAGAGAGTCATAGATGGACATTCTTTGTGCTGCTCTCTTGTTCAGTCAACCGTAAAAGGAGGACTCGGTATTAATTAATAACTAATTAATAACTAGAATTGTCTAGTGGCGTATCTAAACCAGAACTGTCCTTAACCCCTTCACCCTGGAGCCTGTTTTCACCTTCCTGGCCAGACCAATTTCTGCAATTCTGACCACTGTCACTTTATGAGGACATAATTCTGGAACTCTTCAACGGGTCCTGGTGATTCTGAGAATAACATTTCCCACATGTCTACTTTACATCAGCACAATTGTGGAAACAAATTTTTTTTGTTAGGAAGTTATAAGGGTTAAAAGTTGACCAGCGATTTCTCATTTTTACAACAAAATTCACAAAACCATTTTTTTAGGGACCACCTCACATTTGAAGTCATTTTGAGAGGTCTATATGGCAGAAAATACCCAAAAGTGACACCATTCTAAAAACTGCACCCCTCAAGCTGATCAAAACCACATTCAAGAAATGTATTAACCCTTCAGGTGTTTCACAGGAGCAGAAGCAACATGGAAGGAAAAAATGAATATTTAACTTTTATATTTTAGCAACAATTTTTTTATTTTCACATGGGTAAAATGAGAAAATTAACAGATAAAGTTGCTGAGCACGCTGATACCCCATATGTGGGGGAAAACCACTGTTTTGGCGCACGGCAGGGCTCGGAAGGGAAAGAGTGCTGTTTGACTTTTTCAAACCAAAATTGGCTGGAATTGTGTGGTGAGCACTTTGAACCCCCAAGTGTTTCACTAAAGTTTATAACGCCCTGGCGTGAAAATAAAAAATCATATTTTTTCCACAAACATGATCATTTAGTCCCCAATTTTTTATTTTCCAAAGGGTAACAGGAGAAATAGGACCCCAAAAGTTGTTTTCCAATTTTTCCTGAGTACCCCATATGTGTGGGGAAACCACTGTTTGGCTGCACGGCAGGGCTCCGAAGGAAAGAAGCGGCTTTTGACTTTTTCAAACCAAAATTGTCTGGAATTGAGATTGGACGCCATGTCGTGTTTGGAGAGCCCCTGATGTGCCTAAGCCGTGTAAGCCACACCCAAGCGACCCTATTTTGGAAACTAGACCCCCTAAGGAATTTGTCTAGATGTGCGGTGAGCACTTTGAACCCCCAAGTGTTAGACAAAAGTTTATAACGCCCGGGAATGAAAATAAGAAAATAATTTTTTTCCACAAACATGATGGTTTAGTGCCCAATTTTTTACTTTCCCAAGGGTAACAGGAGAATTTGTACCCCAATAGTCCTCCAATTTGCCCTGAGTATGCTGATACCCCATATGTGGGGGGAACAACTGTTTGGGCGCACGGCAGGGCTCGGAAGGGATGGAATGCTGTTTGACTTTTTCAAACTAAAATTGGCTGGAATTGAGATCGGACGCCATGTCATGTTTGGAGAGCCCCTGATGTGCCTAAACAGTTGAAACCCCCCACAAGTGACCCCATTTTGGAAACTAGACCCCTTAAGGAATTTATCTACATGTGTGGTGAGAACATTGAACCCCCAAGTGTTTCACAAAAGTTTATAATGCCCAGGCATGAAAAAATATTTTTTTCAGCAAAAATGATCGTTTAGTCACCAATATTTTATTTTTCCAATTGTAACAGGAGAAATTGGACCCCAAAAGTAGTTGTCCAATTTATCCTGAGTACACTGGTACCCCATATGTGGGAGAAAATTACTATTTGGGCATCGGGGCTCGGAAGGGTGACGTTTTGGAATGCAGACATTGATGTAGTGGTCATCATCATGTTCGGGCATAATGTTCCGTTTGCAGAGCCCCTGATGTGTCTAAACAGTATAAACCCCCCACAATTTACCCTATTTTGGAAACTAGACCCCTAAGAAACTTATCTAGATGTGTGGTGAGAATTTTTAAACCCCAAGTGTTTCACTAAAGTTTATAATACCCGGGCATGAATATAAAAAAATCCTATTTTTTTCCCACAAAAATGATCTTTTAGACCCCAATTTTTAATTTTCCCAAGGGTAACAGGAGAAATTTGACCTCAAAAGTTGTTGTCCAATTTGTCTTGAGTACGCTGGGACCCCATATGTGGGAAAAAATACTGTTTCGGCACACAACGGGGCTCGGAAGGGAAGTAGTGACGTTTTGGAATGCAGACTTTGATGGAATGGTCTGCGGGCATCATGTTCCATTTGCAGAGCCCCTGTTGTGCCTAAACAGTAAAAAACCCCACAAGTGACATCATTTTGGAAACTAGACCCCCAAGAAACTTATCTAGATGTGCGCCCTTTTTGGAACCACTGTTTCCAGTAAATCTAAGTAAATTAGTAATGCATGGAGGTGTGGTACAATTTGAAGCAATCCCTCATACACAGGCCAGGTTTTTCGGGGCAGGTGTCGCATTGATAAATGGTGTCCTTGCGTATTCCCCTTTTGTAACGCACGCGGCACCTTTTTTGCACCTTACCTTTTTTTCCAGTTTGCGGGATCTCCCCCGGGAAATGCTGATCTAGTACGATACGAGCACCTTCAGTTCCGGAAGTACTGGGGCCCGCTCCTTCCTGAGTGCCAAATATCGGGGCCTTAACCACTACCTCCTGGAACTGAAGGTACAACGTATCGATGTGATGTGCACATCGTGAAAGCAGGAAAGCTTTGAGCAAAACCATTTGTACAATGTGCATGGCCAACTTTTTGTACCACACACTGGCCTTTCTCAATGCATTGTACGGTTGGAGGAGTTGATCAGAGAGATCAATGCACCCTATATTTTTGTTGTACCCCTGTACACAGTCCGGTTTGCTGACATGTGTAGAGGTACCTCATACAGTGCTGAGGGCGCTGCCATCACCATGTATGGTGGTCAGGAGAAGGACATCCCTCTTGTCCTTGTACTTGACCACCAGCAGGTGGTCGCTACATTGGGCTCTGCTGTCACCCCTTCTGAGCATCTGCCCAAGTAGCGTTTTTGGTAGACCTCTCTGATTTTTGCGGAGAGTACCACAGGCTGTGGTACCTCGCGCAGAGAAGGATATGAAGAATAGGATGCTGGAATAAAAGTTATCGGTGTAAAGGTGATAAGTAACCTTTATCCAGCAGTTGGTGCACCAAATCCCAAATAATTTTCCCACTCACTCCAAGGACAGGAGGACATTCAGGGGGTTCAATCCTTGTGTCCTTTCCTTCTAATACTCTAAACCTGTGTGTTGTATTATATATTTATTAATATGATAATATGATTTTCAACACTCCAATTAATTAATATGAATGATAGAGATATTGATTGGTTTTGTTATTAGTATATCTATTTATTTTCAATGTAGTCCACAGAAAACTAATTGAAAACTTGTCCAGCCACATGTCAATTGTTCAAAATGGTCAGTCTAAGCAAAGTGAATGTAAATGACCCAGTAATTTAATTACACTTTACACTTATCTTCAAAGATGAGAACCAAGGGCCCAGGGATGCCAGGTAGTGATCTTATCTATTTGGCCTGAAGGCTTCAGTACACATACCATGACAAAGCCTCAGATAACAGGATATAGATCAAAAGCCTTTAACATATAAATGGAGACACAGAGACACAGGGACAAAACAGACAGATTTGAATGAGCGAAGACACAGAGAGAGAAGTCTGATTTTGACTCCTACCATTTCCAATGTAATGTATGACTTATGATTATTGATTATGTGTTATTTTGAGTGACTGTTTGTATTTATTATCTTTTATTAAGTAAATTCATTTTTTTCTTATTCAATTTTCGTGTGAGCATTTATGTATTCAGCACAATTCTTTGAACCTTAACAAAACAAGTGGTGTCAGAAAAGTGGGAATTGTGTCTTGAATAAAAATATTTGCAAAATTAAATAAGTTTGTTAAGAATAGGAAAGCAATTGAGAGTGTTAGATCCTTGCCAGAATGGGTGTTGTCAGGACCGTGGACCCCAAAGGCACAAGAATGTAATAAATATATGGAGGGACAGTGTTTAGCAAATCCCCAGGATGTGGCTGAGAAATTTGATCTTTCAAGGTATGATGCAAAGGAGCAAAAAACAGCAGCGGCCGTTGGATGGGTATGTGTCCAGGCACTGCAAAGTTTGCAAGAGGAGATTGATAATTTGCGTTTAGAGCTGCATACAGCTATAGAGCAAAGGATCAGCTTGCAATCAGCTTTGAGAGATCAAGTGAAACAGCATGATAAAATGCAACAGAGTTTGGAAGAATATGTGATACAAAATATGAGTAAGAATAAGCGCAGGAGGAGACATCAGCCAGTGTCAGATATTTGTACTGCACAGTTTAGAACTATGATTGCACATGAGAAATGGTCAGATTTGTTAGAATGTGATGACTTAGAAAATGAGGTAGAATTACATGCCAGACCTATTGTAGTAACAAAGACCAGGAGAGAAGTCACTCAGCATAGGGGAGATAGGATGGATGAAGGAGATGCAGCTGTTGGCGTAGAATCCGCCATGACAGAAGAAACTAGAAATTATATGGCAGGGAAACTAACAGAATTAGCCACCAGATATCGACAGCAAGCAGGAGAGCATTTATTAACATGGATTCTCAGGTTATGGGATTTTGGAGCCGATACGATAATCTTGAACCGTTATGAGGGCATAGGAATTGCTAGTATTTGTATTTATCCCATGGTGCGTCTAAAAATGAGACGTGCAAGGGTCACTGCAGAGAATTTTTCCCTATTGCATTTGGTGAGCGATTCTCTGGCACAAGTGTATGATTCTCCTATTGAAGTAATACCACAAACACGATGGGAGTCTCTTACAGATGGAGTGCAGAGACTGAGAGAAATCGCATGTATAGGTGGTATAACTCGCAATCCTTTGCTAGATATGAGTGATCACTTTGCTGTTGTCGAGGATTGGAAGGGGCCAGATGCTGCAATGATGACAGTACTGATGAAAAATAAGTTCATAGAAGGTGCCCCAGCTGCTTACAAATCCCCATTATTCACCATGTTCAGTGCGCTCATGTGAAATACCACTAATATATATATACAGCATGCAGTTTAATCTCCCAGCTGTCTGCTCTAGAAAAATCAAAAGTGTCAAGAAAAGTGTCAGTGGACAGAGTAGATCAAGAGAGAAGGAAAGGCGATAATTCCCAAGTTAGGAAAAGCAGAAAGGTGCAGTTTTGTGACCTGATAGCGAGTTTAGTTCCATTGCAGGACATATATGGCATTTCTACATGTGACTTGTTCAGAAGATGGCAAGATCTCAGCAGAAATGGCAGATTGAAAATCGCGAGGCCCAGGATGGTGGCGACAAATGAAATAGGAGGTTAGAAGGATAGAGGTGGGAAACTTGATAACAAAGTCCCTACTGCACCCCCCCTTTGACTCCTCCAATACCATGCCTGCATTCCCTCATCGACTAATTAGATAAAAGTTGTGGAATATTCCATGAGAATTATGATTGAACAGTTTTGCTATTTGTTGATGACTAAGATGACTATTGATGTTTGTTTTTGTTTTAATAGTTTGTACCAAGAGAAAATCCTGTGAGCATATTATTACATAGGCGCTGACTGATATGATGAATTAGGTTTGGTTTTGGTGAATGCATAAATATGCATTTATCATTTGAGGGTTTGTAATGCCTTCCAATTGACAGTCCGCTGTCATTTGGTGCTAGACCTTGGTGTTTTTAATATGGCAAAAGACCACAACAGACACAAGATGACTGTATGTGGAAGCCATTGTGAAAGAGACATACAAGGAAAAGAGGGTGTTAAAATTACAGACAATGATTAGTTAGATGACAAATAATATTATGGGGGTTGGCTGAAGTAATAGATGACTTGACTTATTTGTTACATGTTTGTCACTGTATGTTGTTTGTTCCCACCCCCCGTATTTGTCGTGGATATCCTTTGTTTAAAATTGGTTCATAGCCAAAGAGAAAATCCACGTGGTATTTTTTATATTTTTTGTTGGTAATTTTGTATTTTTTATTGAGCTCATCCTTTCAATTTTATTTTGCACAGTGATTAGTTGTTTTTTTTTGTTTTTTTCTACAGGAACAAATTTTCTCCTTTCAGCCCACCAAATGTTGGATTGGGGGGTGGGGGTGTTTAAATTAACTTTTTGTTTGTTTGCAGGATTGAAAGAAGAATCCTTGGCCATCTGATTACCATGTCTGAACTGTAAATAGTTTTTGCCTTTTCAGTATTGAAACAGGAGTCCACGTATTTAAATTTAGAAGTTACTTATTTTATGTTTTGAGTTTTTTCAGGGTTTTATATTTTGGGAATTCCTGTGTATATTTGATTTTTGAAAAATGTATACGTTAAAAAAGATATGATTTAAGTGAATGTTTGTTAAAAAAATTTTTTTTTATTTTTTACTTGCATCTACACTACACTACGGAATTAACATGCAATAGAAAATGTGTGGGTTACGCAAAGTGTGATTTTCTTTGTTCATATGTAAATGGGAAACTTTACTGGGTACTGAATGAATGCATTGCTGAAGTCAGGGACAGTGTGTGGATGTAATGTACTTGTTATTGATGTAAATAATTAATTTGGTAAAATTCAGCTATAAAAGCATATTTGTTTGCGTTATGTATTTAATGAAAAAAATGTGGAAACACTTGAATTACTGATTTCAATTTTGAGTATCAACCTCATTTTGAAATTATTATTGACATTATGGTATTAGAAATTATTATGATCATTATTATGCAAATGTGATTGATGTGAATTTTATGCATTTGATAACTGGTGATTAATATTCTGGAGTTATGATATATTTCAATGTATAGGTCAGGATATAAATAGGATGATACATGTTTTATTGAGTATATAGTTATGATTTAGTATTAGAAATATGTTTGCTACCGTAGAAAATTTCAAAGGTTGTTTTGGGCATATTTTATTGGACCAGGTATTTTTGTTTTATTCATTTGATGAAGGGGTGGAGAAATAAGCCACCAGGACCAGAACTTTTGGAGTTTGGAGTTATCATGGACCAAGTTAATACATCTTGGACTGTTGCTTTGGACTGAACTTTTTCAAGTATGACTTTGAATTTCTTTCTATTAGTGCAGGCTGTATCTGTGCCAATGTCCAATTGAGTGCTGAGACCGAGCCCAGATGCTGCTAAGCAGTGACCAGGGTGAACCTCAGAACCGCCAGCTGATGACAAGGGAGGGGAGAACTTACCCTAGAAGCCTGAATGCAAATAGCGTATAAAGTGAGGCCCTGACCAGCTGCAGCAATAGAAGATGAAGGGACTCAGCCATGGACACCTGCACCCCCCTCAGCCATTGCTTTTAAGAAACAAGAGGTTAATGTCATAAGGGCGGGGACAGATTATGTTTGAGTCTGCCCTTTGGCCAACCAGGGAAAAGCAGTGAAGTCATCTTGGCCTTTAGGCAAGAGGATAAGGGCACAATAATCGCCATGCTTTCCCTGCAACGTAGACCAATCTAGATTTATGGTCTAAAGAAGAAAAGAAGATTTCTGCAAAAACATTTCAGTTTCCAGTATCTTTGGTCCATTGTTTTGTTTTTGATTTTCATGTCCATTGTTTTTTGTACCAACGTAGTTTTCTATTGGTAGCAAACAAATAAATATATAGGGAACAATAATGTATAATGGATTATGAAGAATTTGAATACTTTAGTGGTAGGATAATTAATTGAACAGCCAATCACAGCAATCGTGAGTGCGGGTGGGCAGGGACACCCCCTGGGATGCTAACACCATCTTTCCTGAGGAATTTTAATGTGATCACTGCGACTTTTGGTTGCAGTGTGGTATTAAAGGGCATGACGTACTATTCCGTCCATGGGGATTAAGGCCCAGGTCACATGGACGGAATAGTACTTTGGATGGCAGAAAGGGGTTACGCACACTGGGACTCAGAAGGGGGATTTGGATTTAGGAGCAGAGAATTTGCTGAATTTCTTTTGAGGAGCGAGTAGCCATTTCGCTTTTCCAGAGCCTTTGTACTACCAGTTACGTGGATTCCCCATAAATTTCCGTTAACAGATGGAGAGAAAACTAGGAGACAAGAAGCGCAATAGAGTCTTATCTGATGGTACAGATATATAAGAGATGTGGAACCACTCACCTGTTATGGTTGTGAGTTGCCCACCAGGGCCTGGGGTACTCGGCACCGGGTCCGGTCGCTCTTAAAGGGAATGTCATAGTGGCTGCAACCTGGTCCGTGCCCAGGGAGCTCAATTAAGGGGAACGGTCTTTTAAGGGGAATTGTGAAAGTCTATTTTCGTGACGCCACCTGTGGTGTTCGGTCAGTGGGGTCCCCAGGAGTTAAAGGGGTCCCCTGGGGTGATGTGATGGTGGCTAGTTGGTAATGCTTCCCACAGGTGTATGGTAGAGATGGAAGTTTGACGGTAAATAAGTGGAGGACACAGTGTTGTATTTTTCCATTAACAGATGACATATCTGAGTGGAGATTTGCCTTTTTTGTGGATTGAGTTGAAGCTTTTATTGGGAACATTTTACATAATGTTTGGGATCACATTTATCTGGCGCTCTACGCTGAGAACTTACTTTAGGATTTCCATCTAAGGTCGGAGTCACACATACCGTCTAAAAAAAATCGGTCTGTATTTAACGGCCGAAAATCGCAGAAATGTTCCCTGAACAGTGATCCATATGTCATCCGTGTGCAATGCAAGGATGCGATTTTGTCGCATCTAAGCATCTGTGTGACATGCACAGACTCATAGACTGACCTGAAGTGAACTCGGCAGTGTTGGAAAAAGTTCACAAACTTTCCAACGCTACAGAGTTCATGTCGGGTCAGGCGGGAAGGCTGCGCAGGCAGCTCTTCATTCATTACACAGTAACTTACAGCCAGGCCATTTTTTTACAGGAGAACGAGGGCTTCACTTGGATTGGGAGTGTAATAAAGATGAAAAACCTGTGTGTTTAATTATTGCATTGAAAGACTTTATTTTTTATTTGTGTGTATTTTTTTAACCCTTTCATACTATTGGATTAATAATGGATAGGTGTCTTATTGACACCTCTCCATTATTAACCGGGCTTAATGTCACCTTAAAATAGCAAGGTGACATTAACCACTTATTACCCCATATGCCACCTCTACAAGGCAGTGAGATGAGAGAGGCTAAGTGCTAGAATCTGTAAGATGCGCCTTTTCCGGGGTGGCAGGGGGCAGATGGTTTTAGCCATGGAGGCAATAACAATGGTCCCTTGGTCCCTTTCTAGGCTATTAATACCTGCCCTCAGTCACTGGCAATTTTTTCCCCAAAAAAATTTGTTACTTTAACACCTACATCGCCAAAATTTAACACACACAAAATACTAACATTATTAGTCAGGTACATATATAAATCTAACTGATATGCAATGGTTTACTGTATGTAAACCATGTGTCATATCCTGTTGGCTTCTGCAATGATATTACAGTAACAGACAATTGAATTATCGGCTATTCTGCTACCTAACTCTCTATGAAATGTAAATATATATATATACATATATATATATATATATATATATATCTATATATATATATATATATATATATATATATATCTCGTTATGCAGCGATGTCCTTGCTGTGCAGTGAGAAGGCAATGACCCATATAAAGTTCAAAAATAAAGTCTTGTTTATTTTTATGGCATACTCACAAACCGGAAAAATAAGCAAACAAGTCCTTCGGTATGCAGCCGTGAAAAATAAAGATAGTCCACAATCCATTGCCGTGAACGTAAACACCACCGTGTACGCTGGGGTGTCCGGCTTTTTAGGCTCTGCCTGGCCCGTGTTGTTCCACACGGAAAGAGCTCCTCATAAGCCTCCTGCTAGGTCTGATTCCCAGACCAATACTGACACACCCAAAACTCTCTTGCAGGGTTTCTTCTTCTTTCCTCAAGATTCTATGGCCATGGGCCACTATAAGATCTGGGCTGGAGGAAACGGACCGGCCCCACTGCCTTCCTGCAGTCCGTTTCAAAAATAAAAGCCCATACCGGGTTTTTTTGAATAGTTTCTGGGTACTTGACCCAGTTCACACTCACTTTTATTCTTCCCTGTGTCTCACAGGCAACCTGCTGTGAGCACAGGGCACTCCAGCGGATCTAATATGCTTCCAAGCACATCCTGGGGGATACATAGCGACCCTCGCATATGACACCGGTCACTGCCTCACAATATATATATATATATATATATATATATATATATATACACACTACCGTTCAAAGGTTTAGGGCCACAGTTTTTTCCAATGAAGATGACATTAAATGATTCAGAAATACACTCCATACATTGTTAATGTGGTAAATGACTATTCTATCTGCATATCTGCAAACGTCTCGTTTGTAATGCAATATCTTCATAGGTGTATAGAGGCCCATTTCCAACAACCATCACTCCAGTGTTCTTATGGTACTTTGTGTTTGCTAACTGTGCAAGAAGGCTAATGGATGGTTAGAATACCCTTGAAAACCCGTGTGTAAGTATGTTAGCACAGCTGAAAACAGTTTGGCTGATTAGAGAACCTATAAACCTGACCTTCTTTTGATCTATTTGAGAATCTGGAGCATTACATTTATTGGTTCCATTAAACTCTCAGAATGGCCAGAAAAAAATGTGAAACTCGACAGTCTATTCTTGTTCTTACAAATGAAAGCTATTCCATGCTTGAAATTGCGAAGAAACTGAAGATTTCCTACAATGGTGTGTACTACTCCCTTCAGAGGAGAGCATAAGCAGGCTCTAACCAGAGTAGAAAGAGAAGTGGGAGGCCCCGCTGCACAACTGAGCAACAAGACAAGTACATTAGAGTCTGTAGTTTGGGAAATCGACGCCTCACAGGTCCTCAACTGGCAGCTTCATTAAATAGTACACGCAAAACGCCAGTGTCAACGTCTACAGTGAAGAGGCGACTCCGGGATGCTGGCCTTCAGGGCAGAGTGGCAAAGAAAAAGCCATATCTGAGACTGGCTAATAAAAGGAAAAGATTAATATGTGCAAAAGAACACAGACATTGGACAGAGGAAGATTGGAAAAAAGTGTTATGGACAGACAAATCCAAGTTTGAGGTGTTTGGATCCCACAGAAGAACATTTTGTGAGGCGCAGAACAACTGAAAAGATGCTGGAAGAGTGCCTGACGCCATCTGTCAAGCATGGTGGAGGCAAGGTGATGGTTCGGGGTTGTTTTGGTGCTGGTAAAGTTGGAGATTTGTACAAGGTAAAAGGGATATTGAATAAGGAAGGTTATCACTCCATTTTGCAATGCCATGCTATACCCTGTGGACAGCGCTTGATTGGAGCCAATTTCATTCTACAACAGGACAATGACCCAAAGAACACCTCCAAATTATGCAAGAAATATTTAGGGAAGAAGCAGGCAGCTGGTATTCTATCTGTAATGGAGTGGCCAGGGCAGTCACCAGATCTCAACCCCATTGAGCTGTTGTGGGAGCAGCTTGACCATATTGTACGCAAAAAGTGCCCATCAAGCCAAACCAACTGGTGGGAGGAACTTCTGGAAGCATGGGGTGAAATTTCTCCAGATTACCTCAGCAAATTAACTGCTAGAATGCCAAAGGTCTGCAATGCTGTAATTGCTGCAAAGGGAGCATTCTTTGACGAAAGCAAAGTTTGAAGGAGAAAATTATTATTACAGATAAAAATCTTTTTTTCGAACCTTGTCAATGTCTGGACTAGATTTTCAACTCATTGGGCAAATCATTTGATTAATAAAAGTATGAGTTTTCATGGAAAACCCAAAATTGTCTGGGTGAGCCTAAACTAATGAACGGTAGTGTATATATATGTGTGTCAATGTCAGTGTGATTTTACATTACAGCATGCTGCGATTTCTCTTGCACGTATAATATGGTCGAGAAAAAAACGGATGATGAGGTGGGTGCTATGCAATTTTTTCTCGCATAGCACTCGTCTGTATTTCTCTCTAGTGTGATGCCTTCCTAAATCTCCAAGTGACATGGCAGATGAAACCCCCAAGGGATCCATTCACTATAATGAGGTAGCAGAGTTACTCTGGACTCCCTGGCCTCTGCTTAGCGGTATACTTTTAAGAAGTGCACAAAACTGTGGCCGACGGCACTTTTATGCAATCCTAAAAAGACGTACACCGCCGGATCACAGGTCCTATGGCGTACACAGTCCCTCCATCTGCCTCATTATAGGGAATTTTCCGGCGGGGTTCTGTCAGAATCACTTATTTCAGAGATTTACACGGAAACCCCGATGCAGGTGCTCAGCACAAAGCGCAGGATAAATGTGCACCAAGCCTTACTGCGATCTTCGGGAGGCAGAATGAAAAAATCAACAGCATGTGAGGAATTAGTTTTATTTATTTTTTACTCAGTTCCTTGTGCGGTATATGTGATTAGGTGACTTTATTCTTCGGATCGGTGCAATTACAGAGATACCAGATTTATATACACTGTGTTCCAAATTATTATGCAAATTGGATTTAAGTGTCTTAAAGATTTAATTGTTTTGTTTTTCAAATAAACTCGTGGATGGTATTGTGTCTCAGGGCTCAATGAATCACTGAAATCAATCTTAAACACATTTGATAATTAGTTTTCCAGGTGATTCTAATTAAAGGAAAACTACTCAAAAATGATGTTCCACATTATTATGCAGGTCACAGGTTTCAAGCAATATGGGAAATAAAAATGATCTCTCTGCTGCTGAAAAGCGTTAAATAGTGCAATGCCTTGGACAAGGTATGAAAAAATTAGATATTTCACGAAAACTTAAGAGTGATCATCATACTCTGATGAGATTTGTGACTGAAACAGAGCACAGACAGAGTTCATGCAAATAAAGGCATAATGAGGAAGTTTTCTGGCGGACAAATTCATTGGGTTAAGAGAGCAGCTGCCAAAATACCATTACAAAGCAGCAAATAGTTATTTGAAGCTGCTGGTGCGTCTGGAGTCCCTCGAACCCCAAGGTGTAGGATCCTTCAAAGGCTTGCTGTGGTGCATAAACCTACTATTCGGCCACTCCTAAACAGTGTTCACAAGCAGAAACGGTTGCAGTGGGCCCAGACATACATGAGACTAATTTTCAAACAGTCTTGTTTACTGATAAGTGTCGAGCAACTTTGGATGGTCCAGATGGGTGGAGTAGTGGATGGTTGGTGGATGGCCACCATGTCTGTTATGATCTGGTGGCCAGGAGCAGCATGGATGAGCTCTGGAGAAGGTGGCCTCTATACTGACCGCATACCCTGAACTTAACATCGCAACTAGAAGTAGCCGTGGGATGTTCCTGTCACTCCCTAGACACCTCGTCACAGCCGGAGGACTAATTACCCCTAAAGAGAGAAACAGGAAAACTATCTTGTCTCAGAGAAAATCCCCAAAGGAAATACAGCCCCCCTCAAATATTGACTGTGAGAGGAGAGGGAAATTACACACGCAGACTGAAAACAGAATTAGCAAAGGAGGCCACGCTAACTAGAAAGAAAAGACAAAACAGAGTACTTTGCGGTCAGTATTAAAATACTACAAAAATCCACCACAGAGAATACAAAAATCTCCACACCTAACTAAAGGCATGGAGGGTAACTCTGTAACTCCAGAGCTTCCAGCTTGGCTGAATAAATCCTTACACAGACAAAGCTGGACAAGAAAAAACATAGCAAATCACTGAGCTATAAAGTCCATCGCATGTGGACTGCAAAAACAAAGCCAGGACTTATCTTTGATGATTTGGACAATCCAGCAGGAGAAACCAAGCAGAGATGTGAATCCTCCAGAAAACCATGGACAACTAGCACTGACTAAAGAATCTAGCCAGAATAAGTAGCCCAGTCAGAATTGAAACCGGAAGGAGCCCAAGAGCAGAATTCACAACAGTACCCCCCCTTGAGGAGGGGTCACCAAACCCTCACCAGAGCCCCCAGGCCGATCAGGACGAGCCAAATGAAAAGCACGAACCAAATCGTCAGCATGAACATCAGAGGCAGCAACCCAAGAATTATCCCCCTGGCCATAACCCTTCCAGTTGACAAGATACTGAAGCCTCCGCCTCGAAAAACAAGAATCCAAGATCTTCTCAACCACATATTCCAACTCCCCATCAACCAACACCGGAGCAGGAGGATCAACAGAAGGAACCATGGGCACCAAATATTTCCGCAACAAAGATCTATGGAAAACATTATGGATGGAAAAGGAGGCTGGAAGGGCCAAATGAAAAGACACTGGATTAATAATCTCAGAAATCTTATAGGGACCAATAAAGCGAGGTTTGAACTTAGGGGAAGAGACCTTCATAGGAACATGACGGGAAGACAACCAGACCAAATCCCCAACCCAAAGCCGGGAACCAACACCCCGACGACGTTTAGCAAAACGCTGAGCCTTCTCCTGAGACAATACCAAATTGTCCACCACATGGGTCCAAATCTGCTGCAACCTGTCCACCACAGAATCCACACCAGGGCAGTCAGAAGGCTCAACCTGTCCAGAAGAAAAACGAGGATGAAAGCCAGAATTGCAAAAAAAAAGGCGAAACCAAAGTAGCCGAACTAGCCCGATTATTAAGGGCAAACTCAGCCAATGGCAAAAAGGTCACCCAGTCATCCTGATCAGCATATACAAAGCATCTCAAATAAGTCTCCAAGGTCTGATTAGTACGCTCGGTCTGGCCATTTGTCTGAGGATGAAATGCGGAAGAAAAAGACAAATCAATGCCCAGCCTAGCACAAAAGGCCCGCCAAAACCTAGAAACAAATTGGGAACCTCTGTCAGACACAATATTCTCAGGAATGCCATGCAAACGAACCACATGCTGAAAAAACAGCGGAACCAAATCAGAGGAGGAAGGCAACTTAGGCAAGGGTACCAAATGAACCATCTTAGAAAACCGATCACAAACCACCCAGATAACAGACATCTTCCGGGAAACAGGAAGATCAGAAATGAAATCCATGGAAATATGCGTCCAAGGCCTCTCAGGGACCGGCAAAGGCAAAAGCTAGCACGGGAACAGCAGGGCTTGGCCCACGCCCAAGTCCCACAGGACTGCACAAAAGAAAGCACATCCCATGACAAAGAAGGCCACCAAAAAGACCTACCAACCAAATCTCTGGTACCAAAAATCCCAGGATGACCCGCCAACACAGAACAATGAACCTCAGAAATCACCTTACTAGTCCATCTATCAGGAACAAACAGTTTCCCCGCTGGACAGTGGTCAGGTTTATCAGCCTGAAATTCCTGAAGAGCCCGTCGTAAATCAGGGGAGATGGCAGAAAGAATCACCCCTTCTTTCAGAATGCCGACCGACTCAAGAACCCCAGGAGAATCAGGCAAAAAGCTCCTAGAGAGGGCGTCAGCCTTAACATTCTTAGAACCCGGAAGATACGAGACCACAAAATCAAAACGAGAGAAAAACAGGGACCAACGAGCCTGTCTAGGATTCAGCCGCTTGGCAGACTCGAGGTAAATCAGATTCTTATGATCGGTCAAGCCCACAACACGGTGCTTGGCTCCCTCAAGCCAATGTCGCCACTCCTCAAATGCCCACTTCATAGCCAACAACTCCCGATTGCTGACATAATTGCGTTCCGCAGGCGAAAGGAACCATCAGAATTCCTCTGAGACAAAACGGCCCCTGCCCCAATCTCAGAAGCGTCAACCTCAACCTGAAAAGGAAGAGAAACGTCCGGCTGACGCAACACAGGGGCAGAAGTAAATCGGCGTTTAAGTTCCTGAAAAGCAGAAACAGCCGCAGAGGGCCAATTCGTCAGATCAGCGCCTTTCTTCGTCAAATCGGTCAAGGGTTTAACCACACTGGAGAAGTTGGCAATGAAACGGCGATAAAAATTTGCAAAACCCAAAAATTTCTGAAGACTCTTCACAGATGTGGGTTGAATCCAATCATGAATGGCCTGAACCTTAACCGGATCCATTTCTATAGACGAGGGAGAAAAAATGAAACCCAAAAAAGAAACCTTCTGTACTCCAAAGAGGCACTTAGACCCCTTCACAAACAAAGCATTCCCACGAAGGATCTGAAATACCAACCTGACCTGTTTCACATGAGACTCCCAATCATCAGAAAAAATCAAAATATCATCCAAATATACAATCATGAATTTATCAAGATAATTGCGGAAGATATCATGCATGAAGGACTGAAACACCGATGGAGCATTAGAGAGCCCGAATGGCATCACAAGGTATTCAAAATGACCTTCAGGCGTATTAAACGCAGTTTTCCATTCGTCACCCTGTTTAATACGAACAAGATTATACGCCCCTCGAAGGTCAATCTTAGTAAACCAACTGGCCCCCTTAATCCTAGCAAACAAGTCAGAAAGCAAAGGCAAAGGGTATTGAAATTTGACCGTGATCTTATTCAAGAGGCGATAATCAATACAGGGTCTCAATGAGCCATCCTTCTTGACAACAAAAAAAAAACCCGCTCCCAAAGGTGAAGAAGATGGCGGAATATGCCCTTTCTCCAAGGACTCCTTAACATAACTCCGCATGGCGGTATGTTCAGGCACAGACAGGTTGAAGAGTCGGCCCTTAGGGAACTTACAGCCTGGGATGAAGTCAATAGCACAATCACAGTCCCTATGCGGCGGAAGGGAACTGAACTTGGGCTCATCAAATACATCCTGGAAATCTGACAAAAACTCAGGAATTTCAGAAGAGGGGGAAGAGGAAATTGACATCACAGGAACGTCATCATGAACCCCCTGACAACCCCAACTAGTCACAGACATGGATTTCCAATCCAGTACCGGGTTATGTACCTGTAACCATGGAAAACCCAGCACAATAGAATCATGCAAATTATGCAACACCAGGAAACGACAATCTTCCTGATGTGCTGGCGCCATGCACATAGTCAGCTGTGTCCAGAACTGAGGTTTATTTTTAGCCAAAGGTGTAGCATCAATGCCCCTTAAAGGAATAGGATCCTGCAAAGGCTGCAATGAGAAACCACAACGCTTGGCAAATTCTAAATCCATCAAGTTCAAAGCGGCGCCTGAATCCACAAATGCCATGACAGAAAATGACGATAATGAGCAGATCAGGGTCACAGATAACAGAAATGTAGGTTGTACAGTACTGATGGTAATGGAACCAGCGATGCTCTTTGTACGCTTAGGACAATCAGAAATAAGATGAGCAGAATCGCCGCAGTAAAAACACAACCTATTCTGACGTCTGAATCCTTGTCGTTCAGCTCTAGACAAAATCCTATCACACTGCATAGGCTCAGGACTCCGCTCAGAGGACAACGCCATCGTGTGCACAACTCTGCGCTCACGCAAGCGCCGGTCAATCTGAATGGCCAGAGACATAGAATCACTCAGACCAGCAGGCGTGGGGAACCCCACCATAACATCTTTAACGGATTCAGAAAGACCCTTTCTGAAAATTGCCGCCAAAGCATCCTCATTCCATTTCGTGAGCACAGACCATTTTCTAAATTTCTGGCAGTATAATTCTGCCACATCTTGACCCTGACTGTTATGATCCCAATGGCAGGGGACCTCAAAGATTACAGCAAAGTCTGCAAAACATAAATACCAGCTCATAGGGAAGTGGTAACTAGGCTGACCATATACCTGATCCTAGCGCAAACACTAACAGCAGCCGGGGAACGTGCCTACGTTGGTCCTAGACGTCTCGCGCCAGCCGGAGAACTAACTACCCCTATCAGGGAAAATAAGACCTCTCTTGCCTCCAGAGAAAAGACCCCAAAGTAATACAAGCCCCCAACAAATAATAGCGGTGAGGTAAGAAGAAAAGACAAACGTAAGAATGAACTAGATTTAGCAAAGAGAGGCCCACTGACTAATAGCAGAATATAGTAAGAAGACTTATATGGTCAGCAAAAAACCCTGCAAAATATCCACGCTGAATATCCAAGAACCCCCAAACCGACTGACGGTATGGGGGGAGAATATCAGCCCCCCTAGAGCTTCCAGCAATAACAGGAATCACATATTGTACAAGCTGGACAAAAAATATGAACAATGCAAATGATCAAGAGTACGAAAGCAGGACTTAGCTTATCTTGCAAAGAACCAGGACCTGAAGACAGGAGCAAACAGAAGTGAACTGATTACAACGATGCCAGGCACTGGACTGAGAATCCAGGAAGTTTAAATAGCAACACCCCAGGCCTAACGAATCAGGTGAGCACCAACCTGGTAAAAGACAATCCAAGTGCCAAATCACTAGTGACCACAAGAGGGAGCCAAAAAGTATAGTTCACAACAGTACCCCCCCTTTAAGGAGGGGTCACCGAACCCTCACCAAGACCACCAGGGCGACCAGGATGAGCAGCGTGGAAGGCACGAACCAAATCGGCCGCATGAACATCAGAGGCGGCCACCCAGGAATTATCCTCCTGACCATAGCCCTTCCATTTGACCAAATACTGGAGCCTCCGTCTAGAGAGACGAGAATCCAAGATCTTCTCCACCACGTACTCCAACTCGCCCTCAACCAACACCGGAGCAGGAGGCTCAACAGCAGGAACCACAGGCACAACGTACCGCCGTAACAAAGACCTATGGAACACGTTGTGAATGGCAAACGACACCGGAAGATCCAAACGAAAAGAAACCGGGTTAAGAATTTCCAAAATTTTATAAGGACCAATAAAGCGAGGCTTAAACTTAGGAGAGGAAACCTTCAGAGGGACATACGGAGAAGACAACCAAACCAAATCCCCAACACGAAGTCGGTGGCCCACACCGCGGCGGCGGTTGGCCAAACGCTGAGCCTTCTCCTGTGACAACTTCAAGTTGTCCACCACATGATTCCAAATCCGCTGCAACCTATCCACCACGGAATCCACCCCAGGACAGTCAGAAGACTCAACATGACCCGAGGAGAAACGAGGATGAAAACCAGAGTTGCAGAAGAATGGCGAAACCAAAGTAGCGGAACTAGCCCGATTATTAAGGGCAAACTCCGCCAATGGCAAGAAGGTCACCCAATCATCCTGGTCCGCAGAAACAAAACATCTCAAATAAGCCTCCAGTGTCTGATTAGTTCGCTCCGTTTGACCATTAGTCTGAGGATGGAAGGCAGATGAAAACGACAAATCAATGCCCATCTTAGCACAAAAAGATCGCCAGAATCTGGACACAAACTGGGATCCTCTGTCGGACACGATATTCTCCGGAATGCCATGTAAACGAACCACATTCTGAAAAAACAAAGGAACCAGATCGGAAGAGGAAGGCAACTTAGGCAAGGGTACCAAATGGACCATCTTGGAAAAACGATCACACACCACCCAGATGACAGACATTCCCCGAGACACCGGAATGTTGTGAATTTGGATTCTGGGCTCCCCCGGTGGCTACTGGTGGAATTGAACTGGTGTTGTCATCTTCTTTGTTCACCTGTTCCCATCAAGATGTGGGAGTCGCTATATAACCTTGCTGCTCTGTTAGTTGCTTGCCGGTCAACAATGTTATCAGAAGCCTCTCTGTGCTTGTTCCTGCTCCTAGACAACTACTAGATAAGTTGGACTCTTGTCCATGTTTGTTTTTGCATTTTTGTTCCAGTTCACAGCTGAAGTTTCGTTACTGTGTCTGGAAAGCTCTTGTGAACAGGAATTGCCACTCTGGTGTTATGAGTTAATGCCAGAGTTTTAAAGTAATTTCTGGATGGTGTTTTGTTAGGGTTTTCAGCTGACCATGAAAGTGTCCTTTCTGTCTTCTGCTATGTAGTAAGTGGACCTCAAATTTGCTAAACCTATTTTCATACTACGTTTGTTATTTCATCTTAATTCACCGCCAATACATGTGGGGGGCCTCTGTCTCCTTTCGGGGTATTTCTCTAGAGGTGAGCTAGGACTAATATTTCCCTCTGCTAGCATTATTTAGTCCTCCGGCTGGTGCTGGGCATCTAGAATCAACGTAGGCATGCTACCCGGCCACTGCTAGTTGTGCGTTAGGTTTAGTTCATGGTCAGCTCAGTTCCCATCTTCCAAGAGCTAGTTCTTATATATGCTGATGCTATGTTCTCTTGCCATTGAGAACATGACAGTTTGACCGGCCCACTAAAGGGTTAAAATCCTTGGCTGAGAAAGGAGAGAAATAAGAAGTCTGCTGAGAAATTTTTTTTTTTTTTTTTTTTTTTTTCTCCTTCTAATCTTTGAATGGCTCTGTGTCCACCTGTTTGTAATGGATCTTCAGAGTGTAACTGCAGGTTTGAATAATCTCGCCACGAAGGTACAAAATTTGCAAGACTTTGTTTGTCATGCACCTGTATCTGAGCCGAGAATTCCTTTGCCGGAATTTTTCTCGGGGAATAGATCTGGGTTTCAGAATTTTCGAAATAATTGCAAATTATTTTTGTTCCTGAAATTTCGCTCTGCCGGAGACCCTGCACAGCAGGTCAGGATTGTGATTTCCTTGCTCCGGGGCGACCCTCAAGACTGGGCTTTTTCATTGACACCAGGGGATCCTGCGTTGCTCAATGTGGATGCGTTTTTTCTGGCCTTGGGGTTGCTTTATGACGAACCTCATTTGGAGCTTCAGGCAGAAAAAACTTTGATGTCCCTATCTCAGGGGCAAGATGAAGCGGAAATTTACTGTCAAAGATTCCGTAAATGGTCTGTGCTTACTCAGTGGAATGAGTGCGCCCTGGCGGCGACTTTCAGAGAGGGTCTCTCTGATGCCATTAAGGATGTTATGGTGGTGGTATTGACTGACCACAAAAACTTGATTTATCTTGAGACCGCCAGGCGCCTGAATCCTAGACAGGCGCGCTGGTCATTATTTTTCTCTCGGTTTAATTTTGTGGTGTCATACCTACCGGGTTCTAAGAATGTTAAGGCGGATGCCCTTTCTAGGAGTTTTGAGCCTGACTCGCCTGGTAACTCTGAGCCCACAGGTATCCTTAAGGATGGAGTGGTAGTGTCAGCCGTTTCTCCAGACCTGCGGCGGGCCTTGCAGGAGTTTCAGGCGGATAGACCGGATCGTTGCCCACCTGATAAACTGTTTGTTCCTGATGATTGGACCAGTAGAGTCATCTCTGAGGTTCATTCTTCTGCGTTGGCAGGTCATCCTGGCATTTTTGGTACCAGGGATTTGGTGGCAAGGTCCTTCTGGTGGCCTTCCCTGTCACGAGATGTGCGAGGCTTTGTGCAGTCTTGTGACGTTTGTGCTCGGGCCAAGCCTTGTTGCTCTCGGGCTAGTGGATTATTGTTGCCCTTGCCTATTCCTAAGAGGCCTTGGACGCACATCTCGATGGATTTTATTTCAGATCTGCCTGTTTCTCAGAAGATGTCTGTCATCTGGGTGGTGTGCGACCGTTTCTCTAAGATGGTCCATTTGGTTCCTCTGCCCAAGTTGCCTTCTTCTTCCGAGTTGGTTCCTCTGTTTTTTCAAAATGTTGTTCGTTTGCATGGTATTCCTGAGAATATCATTTCTGACAGAGGGACCCAATTCGTGTCTAGATTTTGGCGGGCATTCTGTGCTAGGATGGGCATAGATTTATCTTTTTCGTCCGCTTTCCATCCTCAGACGAATGGCCAGACCGAGCGGACTAATCAGACCCTGGAGACATATCTGAGGTGTTTTGTGTCTGCTGACCAGGATGATTGGGTTGCTTTTTTGCCATTGGCGGAGTTCGCTCTCAATAATCGGGCCAGCTCTGCCACTTTGGTGTCCCCGTTTTTCTGTAATTCGGGGTTTCATCCTCGATTTTCCTCTGGTCAGGTGGAAACTTCGGATTGTCCTGGAGTGGATGCTGTGGTGGAGAGATTGCATCAGATCTGGGGGCAGGTGGTGGACAATTTGAGGTTGTCCCAGGAGAAGACTCAGCTTTTTGCCAACCGCCACCGTCGTGTTGGTCCTCGGCTTTGTGTTGGGGATTTGGTGTGGTTGTCTTCTCGTTTTGTTCCTATGAGGGTCTCTTCTCCTAAGTTTAAGCCTCGGTTCATCGGCCCGTATAAGATATTGGAGATTCTTAACCCTGTTTCCTTCCGTTTGGACCTCCCTGCATCCTTTTCTATTCATAACGTTTTTCATCGGTCGTTATTGCGCAGGTATGAGGTACCGGTTGTGCCTTCCGTTGAGCCTCCTGCTCCGGTGTTGGTTGAGGGTGAGTTGGAGTACGTTGTGGAGAAAATCTTAGACTCTCGTGTTTCCAGACGGAGACTCCAGTATCTGGTCAAGTGGAAGGGATACGGCCAGGAGGATAATTCTTGGGTGAATGCATCTGATGTTCATGCCTCTGATCTGGTTCGTGCCTTTCATAGGGCCCATCCTGATCGCCCTGGTGGTTCTGGTGAGGGTTCGGTGCCCCCTCCTTGAGGGGGGGGTACTGTTGTGAATTTGGATTCTGGGCTCCCCCGGTGGCTACTGGTGGAATTGAACTGGTGTTGTCATCTTCTTTGTTCACCTGTTCCCATCAAGATGTGGGAGTCGCTATATAACCTTGCTGCTCTGTTAGTTGCTTGCCGGTCAACAATGTTATCAGAAGCCTCTCTGTGCTTGTTCCTGCTCCTAGACAACTACTAGATAAGTTGGACTCTTGTCCATGTTTGTTTTTGCATTTTTGTTCCAGTTCACAGCTGAAGTTTCGTTACTGTGTCTGGAAAGCTCTTGTGAACAGGAATTGCCACTCTGGTGTTATGAGTTAATGCCAGAGTTTTAAAGTAATTTCTGGATGGTGTTTTGTTAGGGTTTTCAGCTGACCATGAAAGTGTCCTTTCTGTCTTCTGCTATGTAGTAAGTGGACCTCAAATTTGCTAAACCTATTTTCATACTACGTTTGTTATTTCATCTTAATTCACCGCCAATACATGTGGGGGGCCTCTGTCTCCTTTCGGGGTATTTCTCTAGAGGTGAGCTAGGACTAATATTTCCCTCTGCTAGCATTATTTAGTCCTCCGGCTGGTGCTGGGCATCTAGAATCAACGTAGGCATGCTACCCGGCCACTGCTAGTTGTGCGTTAGGTTTAGTTCATGGTCAGCTCAGTTCCCATCTTCCAAGAGCTAGTTCTTATATATGCTGATGCTATGTTCTCTTGCCATTGAGAACATGACACCGGAAGATCAGAAATGAAATCCATGGAAATGTGCGTCCAAGGCCTCTTCGGGACGGGCAAGGGCAAAAGCAACCCGCTAGCACGAGAACAACAAGGCTTAGCCCGAGCACAAGTCCCACAGGACTGCACAAATGACCGCACATCCCGTGACAAGGAAGGCCACCAAAAGGACCTAGCCACCAAATCTCGGGTACCAAAAATTCCCGGATGCCCTGCCAACACCGAGGAATGAACCTCAGAAATGACTCTGCTGGTCCATTTATCAGGAACAAACAGTCTGTCGGGTGGACACGAGTCAGGTCTACCAGCCTGAAATCTCTGCAACACACGTCGCAAATCCGGAGATATGGCCGACACGATCACTCCCTCTTTAAGAATACCAGCTGGCTCCGAGACTCCAGGAGAGTCAGGCACAAAGCTCCTAGAGAGAGCATCAGCCTTAACATTCTTCGAACCAGGCAGGTATGAGACCACAAAGTCAAAACGAGAGAAAAACAATGACCAACGAGCCTGTCTAGGATTCAGGCACTTAGCAGACTCGAGATACATCAGATTTTTGTGATCAGTCAAGACCACCACACGATGCTTAGCACCCTCGAGCCAATGACGCCACTCCTCAAATGCCCACTTCATGGCCAACAACTCCCGATTACCAACATCATAGTTCCGCTCAGCAGGCAAAAAACTTCCTAGAGAAAAAGGCACATGGTCTCATCACAGAACAACCAGAGCCTCTCTGCGACAAAACAGCCCCAGCACCGATCTCAGAAGCATCCACTTCAACCTGAAAGGGAAGTGAGACATCAGGCTGGCACAAAACAGGCGCCGAAGTAAACCGGCGCTTCAGCTCCTGGAAGGCCTCCACGGCTGCAGGAGCCCAATTAGCCACATCAGAACCTTTCTTGGTCATATCCGTCAAAGGTTTAACAACGCTAGAAAAATTAGCGATAAAGCGACGGTAGAAATTAGCGAACCCCAAGAACTTCTGAAGACTCTTAACAGACGTGGGCTGAGTCCAATCATGAATAGCTCGGACCTTGACTGGGTCCATCTCCACGGCAGAAGGGGAGAAAATAAAACCCAAAAAGGAAACCTTCTGCACTCCAAAGAGACACTTTGAGCCCTTCACAAACAAAGCGTTATCACGCAAAACCTGAAACACCATCCTGACCTGCTTTACATGAGAATCCCAATCATCCGAGAAAACTAGAATATCATCAAGATACACAATCAAAAATTTATCCAGATACTTCCGGAAGATATCATGCATAAAGGACTGAAACACTGAAGGGGCATTAGAGAGCCCAAAGGGCATCACCAAGTATTCAAAATGACCTTCGGGCGTATTGAATGCAGTTTTCCATTCATCTCCCTGCCTAATGCGCACAAGGTTGTACGCACCACGAAGATCTATCTTGGTGAACCACTTGGCGCCCTTAATCCGAGCAAACAAGTCTGACAATAGCGGCAACGGACACTGAAACTTAACAGTGATTTTATTCAGAAGCCGATAGTCTATACAAGGTCTCAAAGACCCGTCTTTCTTGGCCACAAAAAAGAATCCCGCACCGAGAGGGGAAGAGGATGGACGAATATGCCCCTTCTCCAAAGACTCCTTGACATAAGAACGCATCGCGGCATGCTCGGGTACAGACAAATTAAATAATCGTCCCTTAGGAAATTTACTGCCAGGAATCAAATCTATAGCGCAGTCACAGTCCCTATGAGGAGGAAGAGCACTGGACCTGGACTCACTGAATACATCCTGATAGTCACACAAATACTCAGGAACTTCTGAAGGACTAGAAGTAGCAATAGACACCGGCGGAGAATCGCAATGAATTCCCTGACAACCCCAACTTGAGACAGACATAGCCTTCCAATCCAAAACAGGATTATGGGTCTGTAACCATGGCAGACCTAAAACGACCAAATCATTCATTTTATGCAGAACAAGAAAATGAATCACCTCCCGATGTTCAGGAGTCATGCACATGGTCACTTGTGTCCAATACTGCGGTTTATTTTCCGCCAGTGGCGTAGCATCAATTCCTCTGAGAGGAATCGGAACCTTTAAAGGCTCCAGGACAAAACCGCAGCGCTTGGCAAACGACAAGTCCATAAGACTCAGGGCAGCACCTGAATCCACAAATGCCATAACAGGGTAGGAAGACAATGAACAAATTAAAGTCACAGACAAAATAAATTTAGGCTGCAAATTACCAATGGTAACAGGACTGACAACCTTGGTTAGGCGTTTAGAGCATGCTGATATAACATGTGTAGAATCACCACAGTAAAAACACAGCCCATTCTGACGTCTATGATTTTGTCGTTCGGTTCTAGTCAGGATTCTATCGCATTGCATTGAGACAGGTGTCTGTTCAGACAACACCTCCAGAGGTTTAGCGGATTTGCGCTCCCGCAAACGCCGATCAATCTGAATAGCCAGCGCCATAGAATCATTCAGACTTGTAGGAATTGTAAAACCCACCATCACATTCTTAATGGCTTCAGAAAGGCCATTTCTGAAATTTGCGGCCAGAGCACATTCATTCCATCGAGTAAGCACGGACCATTTCTGAAATTTTTGGCAGTACACCTCAGCTTCATCCTGGCCCTGAGAGATGGCCAGTAGAGCTTTTTCTGCCTGAATTTCAAGATTAGGCTCCTCATAAAGCAATCCGAGCGCCAGAAAAAACGCATCAACATCCGCCAATGCAGGATCTCCTGGCGCTAACGAGAAAGCCCAATCCTGAGGGTCGCCACGCAAGAAGGAGATAATAATTTTGACTTGCTGAGCTGAATCTCCAGACGAACGAGGTTTCAAAGATAGAAACAATTTACAATTATTCCTAAAATTCCTAAATTTAAATCGATCTCCAGAGAACAGCTCAGGAATAGGTATCTTAGGCTCTGACATAGGACTGCTAACAACAAAATCCTGAATGCCCTGCACACGTGCAGCAAGCTGATCCACACTAGTAATCAAGGTCTGAACATTCATGTCTGCAGCAAAGCTTCAAGCCACTCAGAGATAAAGGGGAGGAAGAAAAAAAAAAAAAAAAAACTCAGAACTTCTTTTCTTTTAATTCCACTTCAGCAATGCATTAACTATTTATTGGCCTGGCATACTGTTATGATCCCAATGGCAGGGGACCTCAAAGATTACAGCAAAGTCTGCAAAACATAAATACCAGCTCATAGGGAAGTGGTAACTAGGCTGACCATATACCTGATCCTAGCGCAAACACTAACAGCAGCCGGGGAAGGTGCCTACGTTGGTCCTAGACGTCTCGCGCCAGCCGGAGAACTAACTATCCCTATCAGGGAAAATAAGACCTCTCTTGCCTCCAGAGAAAAGACCCCAAAGTAATACAAGCCCCCAACAAATAATAACAGTGAGGTAAGAAGAAAAGACAAACGTAAGAATGAACTAGATTTAGCAAAGAGAGGCCCACTGACTAATAGCAGAATATAGTAAGAAGACTTATATGGTCAGCAAAAAACCCTGCAAAATATCCACGCTGAATATCCAAGAACCCCCAAACCGACTGACGGTATGGGGGGAGAATATCAGCCCCCCTAGAGCTTCCAGCAATAACAGGAATCACATATTGTACAAGCTGGACAAAAAATATGAACAATGCAAATGATCAAGAGTACGAAAGCAGGACTTAGCTTATCTTGCAAAGAACCAGGACCTGAAGACAGGAGCAAACAGAAGTGAACTGATTACAATGATGCCAGGCACTGGACTGAGAATCCAGGAAGTTTAAATAGCAACATCCCAGGCCTAACGAATCAGGTGAGCACCAACCTGGTAGAAGACAATCCAAGTGCCAAATCACTAGTGACCACAAGAGGGAGCCAAAAAGTATAGTTCACAACACCTGACACAGGGTTAACAAGGTCTTTTCTGCATGATCCACTGAATTAGGTTCATCATACAATAACCCTAGCGCCTGAAAAAAGGTGTCTACATTGAGCAAGACTGGATTCCCAGACTCCAGGGAGAATGCCCAGTCCTGAGGATCGCCACGCAGCAAAGAGATGACAATTTTAACTTGCTGAATGGGATCACCAGAGGAACGAGGTTTCAGAGCAAAAAACAGTTTGCAGTTATTTTTAAAGCTCAAAAACTTGGACCTGTCCCCAAAAAACAAATCAGGAATAGGAATTCTAGGCTCCAAAACTGGAGTCTGGACAATATAATCGGAAATACCCTGTACTCTTGCAGCAAGTTGATCCACACGAGAAGCCAGTCCCTGAATATCCATGACCGCGCCGAACTCCTGAACCACCCAGAGTTTAAGAGGGAAGAGAAGACAAAACAGACTACAAAAAAAAAATGGCTCAGCACTTCCCTTCTTTCGAGATGCATTTAACTCTTTGTGGCTTGTTGTACTGTTATGATCTGGTGGCCAGGAGCAGCATGGATGAGCTCTGGAGAAGGTGGCCTCTATACTGACCGCAGACCCTGAACTTAACACCGCAACTAGAAGTAGCCGTGGGATGTTCCTGTCACTCCCTAGACACCTCGTCACAGCCGGAGGACTAATTACCCCTAAAGAGAGAAACAGGAAAACTATCTTGTCTCAGAGAAAATCCCCAAAGGAAATACAGCCCCCCTCAAATATTGACTGTGAGAGGAGAGGGAAATTACACACGCAGACTGAAAACAGAATTAGCAAAAGAGGCCACGCTAACTAGAAAGAAAAGACAAAACAGAGTACTTTGCGGTCAGTATTAAAATACTACAAAAATCCACCACAGAGAATACAAAAATCTCCACACCTAACTAAAGGCATGGAGGGTAACTCTGTAACTCCAGAGCTTCCAGCTTGGCTGAATAAATCCTTACACAGACAAAGCTGGACAAGAAAAAACATAGCAATTCAATGAGCTATAAAGTCCACCGCATGTGGACTGCAAAAACAAAGCCAGGACTTATCTTTGATGATTTGGACAATCCAGCAGGAGAAACCAAGCAGAGATGTGAATCCTCCAGAAAACCATGGACAACTGGCACTGACTAAAGAATCTAGCCAGAATAAGTAACCCAGTCAGAATTGGTAGTAAGTGAAAGCACCTGATAACTGCTGAGATCAGCAGCAGTACCACTTACAACCACCGGAGGGAGCCCAAGAGCAGAATTCACAACACATGTCCCAACAAGATTGCGACGTCAGCAAGGAGGTGGAGGAGTCATGTTTTGGGCTGGAATCATGGGGAACCAGCTGGTAGGGCCCTTTAAGGTTCCTGAAGGTGTGAAAATGACCTCAGCAAAGTAAATAGAGTTTCTGACTGACAACTTTCTTTCATGGTCTAAAAAGCAGAAACATGCCTTCAGGAACAAAATCATCTTCATGCATGACAATGAATACCTCTGAGTAATTGGCTGCTATGGGCATAAAAGGAGATAAACTCATGGTGTGACCACCATCTTCCCCTGACCTCAACCCTATAGAGAACCTTTGGAGTATCATCAAACAAAAGATATATGAGGGTGGGAGGCAGTTCACATCAAAACAGCAGCTCTGGGAGCCTATTCTGACTTCATGCAAAGAAATACAAGCAGAAACTCTCCATAAACTCATAAGTTCAATGGATGCAAGAATTGTGAAGGTGATATCAATGAAGGGCTCCTATGTTAACATGTAACTTGGCCTGTTAGGATGTTTTGGAGTTAAATAGCTTTTTTGTTCAGTGAATGTGACCTCCTAAGGCCGGCGTCACACTCGGCGTAAGACAATGCGGTACGTTTTTTACGTCCGTACTACGGCCGTAATACGGAGAAATGTTCCCAAAATAGTGATCCGTAGTCAGGGTGTGTCAGCGTATTTTGCGCATGGCATCCTCCGTATGTAATCCGTATGGCATCCGTACTGCGAGATTTTCGCGCAGGCTTGCAAAACCGACATCTAATGGATTTACAGTTAGGTCCATATATATTTGGACAGAGACAACATTTTTCTAGTTTTGGTTATAGACAATACCACAATTAATTTTAAACAAAACAATTCAGATGCAGTTGAAGTTCAGACTTTCAGCTTTCATTTTAGGGTATCCACATTAAAATTGGATGAAGGGTTTAGGAGTTTCAACTCCTTAACATGTGCCACCCTGTTTTTAAAAGGACCAAAAGTAATTGGACACATTCAATAATTTTAAATAAAATGTTCATTTTTAGTACTTGGTTGAAAACCCTTGGCTGGCAATGACTGCCTGAAGTCTTGAACTCATGGACATCACCAGACGCTGTGTTTCCTCCTTTTTGATGCTCTGCCAGGCCTTCACTGCGGTGGTTTTCAGTTGCTGTTTGTTTGTGGGCCTTTCTGTCTGAAGTTTAGTCTTTAACAAGTGAAATGCATGCTCAATTGGGTTGAGATCAGGTGACTGACTTGGCCATTCAAGAATATTCCACTTCTTTGATTTAATTAACTCCTGGGTTGCTTTGGCTTCATGTTTTGGGTCATTGTCCATCTGTAGGATGAAACGACGACCAATCAGTTTTGCTGCATTTGGATGGATCTGAGCACACAGTATGGCTCTGAATACCTCAGAATTCATTCGGCTGCTTCAGTCCTGTGTGACATCATCAATAAACACTAGTGACCCAGTGCCACTGGCAGCCATGCATGCCCAAGCCATCACACTGCCTCCGCTGTGTTTTACAGATGATGTGGTATGCTTTGGATCATGAGCTGTTCCACGCCTTCGCCATACATTTCTCTTTCCATCATTCTGGTAGAGGATGATCTTGGTTTCATCTGTCCAAAGAATGTTCTTCCAGAACTGTGCTGGCTTTTTTAGATGTTTTTTTTAGCAAAGTCCAGTCTAGCCTTTTTATTCTTGATGTTTATGAGCGGCTTGCACCGTGCAGTGAACCCTCTGTATTTCCTTTCATGCAGTCTTCTCTTTATGATAGATTTGGATATTGATACGCCGACCTCCTGGAGAGTGTTGTTCACTTGGTTGGCTGTTGTGAAGGGGTTTCTCTTCACCATGGAGATTATTCTGCGATCATCCACCACTGTTGTCTTCCGTGGACGCCCAGGTCTTTTTGCATTGATGAGTTCACCAGTGCTTTCTTTCTTTCTCAGGATGTACCAAACTGTAGATTTTGCCACTCCTAATATTGTAGCAATTTCTCGGCTTGTTTTTTTCTGTTTTCGCAGCTTAAGGATGGCTTGTTTCACTTGCATGGAGAGCTCCTTTGACCGCATGTTTACTTCACAGCAAAACCTTCCAAATGCAAGCACCAACACCTCAAATCCACTCCAGGCCTTTTATCTGCTTAATTGAGAATGACATAACGAAGGGATTGCCCACACCTGTTCATGAAATAGCCTTGGAGTCAATTGTCCAATTACTTTTGGTCCCTTTAAAAACAGGGTCGCACATGTTAAGGAGCTGAAACTCCTAAACCCTTCATCCAATTTTATTGTGGATACCCTCAAATGAAAGCTGAAAGTCTGAACTTCAACTGCATCTGAATTGTTTTATTTAAAATTCATTGTGGTAATGTCTATAACCAAAATTAGAAAAATGTTGTCTCTGTCCAAATATATATGGACCTAACTGTATGTGCTCAAATGTTTGGGAAAACATATATACAGTATATATATATATATATATATATATATATATATATATATATATGTAATTGAGACACATATATATATATTCTGTATTTATATTTCATTCAGCGCGATATCTGTGAACAGCCGGTAATTCAATTGCCGGCTTTTCATTTCTCCTGCACAAACCCGACAGGATATGAGACATGGTTTACATACAGTAAACCATCTCATATCCCCTTTTTTTTTGCATATTCCACACTACTAATGTTAGTAGTGTGTATGTGCAAAATTTCAGCGCTGTAGCTGCTGAAATAAAGGGTTAAATGGCAGAAAAAATTGGCGTGGGCTCCCGCGCAATTTTCTCCGCCAGAATGGTAAAGCCAGTGACTGACGGCAGATATTAATAGCCAGGAGAGGGTCCATGGTTATTGGCCCCCCCGTGGCTAAAAACATCTGCCCCCAGCCACCCCAGAAAAGGCACATCTGGAAGATGCGCCTATTCTGGCACTTGGCCACTCTCTTCCCACTCCCTGTAGCGGTGGGATATGGGGTAATGAAGGGTTAATGCCACCTTGCTATTGGAAGGTGACATTAAGCCAGATTAATAATGGAGAGGCGTCAATTATGACACCTATCCATTATTAATCCAATTGTTGGAAAGGGTTAAAAAACACACACACACATGATTTAAAAGTATTTTAATGAAATAAACACAGCGGTTGTTGTAATAATTTATTGTTCTCGCAATCCATCAGGAACACCCTCGCTTGGAAAAATAATAAACGCACAAGATACATACCTTCTGGTGAACCGTCTCGTCCCACGAAGTAATCCATCTGAAGGGGTTAACTAATATTACAGGCAGGAGCCCTGCTAAATGCAGCTGTGCTCCCTGCCTGTAATCCCCGGCGAATGAAGGAAATGTAGGTCATTGACCTACATTTCCTTCAGTCGCGGTGATGCGCCCCCTGGTGGATGTCCTCATATGACCTGGAGCGTGGGAAAAAGTTCCCAGGCTGCAGTTCATGAGAACATCCAGCAGGGGCGCATCACCGCGACTGAATGTAAGTATAGATCACTGCTTTCCTTTCAGCACCCGGGGATTACAGGCACGGAGCACCTCTGCATTTAGCAGGGCTCCTGCCTGTAATATTAGTTAACCCCTTCAGATGGATTACTTCGTGGGACGAGACGGTTCACCAGAAGGTATGTATCTTGTGCGTTTATTATTTTTCCAAGCGAGGGTGTTCCTGATGGATTGCGAGAACAATAAATTATTACAACAACCGCTGTGTTTATTTCATTAAAATACTTTTAAATCATGTGTGTGTGTGTTTTTTAACCCTTTCCAACAATTGGATTAATAATGGATAGGTGTCATAATTGACGCCTCTCCATTATTAATCTGGCTTAATGTCACCTTCCAATAGCAAGGTGGCATTAACCCTTCATTACCCCATATCCCACCGCTACACGGGAGTGGGAAGAGAGTGGCCAAGTGCCAGAATAGGCGCATCTTCCAGATGTGCCTTTTCTGGGGTGGCTGGGGGCAGATGTTTGTAGCCGGGGGGGGGGGCAATAACCATGGACCCTCTCCTGGCTATTAATATCTGCCGTCAGTCACTGGCTTTACCATTCTGGCGGAGAAAATTGCGCGGGAGCCCACGCCAATTTTTTCTGCCATTTAACCCTTTATTTCAGCAGCTACAGCGCTGAAATTTTGCACATACACACTACTAACATTAGTAGTGTGGAATATGCAAAAAAAAAGGGGATATGAGATGGTTTACTGTATGTAAACCATGTCTCATATCCTGTCGGGTTTGTGCAGGAGAAGGAAAAAGCCGGCAATTGAATTACCGACTTGTCACTAATACCGCTGCGTATTTCTCGCAAGTCACACTGCTGGTCCGTGTGGAATCCGTATTTTTCTCGCCCCCATAGACTTTCATTGGCGTATTATTTGCGCAATACGCTGACAAACGCAGCATGCTGCGATTTTGTACGGCCGTAGAAAGCCGTATAATACTGAACCGTAATATACGGCTAATAGGAGCAGCCCCATTGAGAATAATTGTGCCGTATGTAATGCGAGTTTTACGGACGTAGTTTCTGCGCTCTTACGTCCGTAAAACTCGCCAGTGTGACGCCGGCCTAATGCTGCAAATTCCACAAATGAGCATTTTCAGTTCTTTAAAACATATCAAATGTTTAGAAATACTACTGTGCCTAATAATTTGGAACAGTGCATTTTGAGTTTTTATTCATTTTGGAGATTATACTGTTATCATTGGGAGGTTTCTTCAATAAAATTCGATGTATACTCTAACGGGTGATGACTTTTATTAGACTGACTGTCATTTGCACTGACCATTTAGGAAAATCCAAGAAAAAATGTCATTTGCATAATAATTTGGAACATAGTGTAAGGTTTTTATGTTTGCAAGCTGTCACACACTAAAAGACACTTTTTATTGCAAAAATTAGTTTTTACATCACTATATTTGGAGAGGTATAATTTTTTCATATTTTGGCCGACAGAGTCATACGATGGCTTGTTTTTTGCGGGATGAGCTGGCGTTTTGATTAGTACCATTTTCGGGCACATGACATTTTCTATTCTGATTTTTGGGAGAAGACAGAATGAACAAACACAAGCAATTCAGGAATTGCTTTTTGTTTTTTTTATACCGTTCTGCGTGTGGTAAAATTGGCAAGACCGCTTTATTGTTCGGGACAGTGCGATTACAGTGATACCTCAATTATATAGTTTTTTTCTGTTTTGGCGCTTTTACACAATAAAAACTTTTATAGAAAAAATAATTATTTTTGCATCGCTTTATTCTGAGCTTTATAACTTTATTTTTTTCTGCTGATGGACCTGTATGGCAGCTTATTTTTTGCGGGACAAGGTGACATTTTTGGCAGTACCATTTTTATTTACATCCGTCTTTTTGATCGCGTTTTATTGCACTTTTTGTTTGGTGGTATGGTGATAAAGCATTGTTTTTTGCCTCATTTTTTATTTATTTTTTTTACGGTGTTCACTGCGGGGGTTAACTAGTGGGATAATTTTATAGAGCGGGTCATTACAGACTTGGTGATACAAAATATGTGTGCTTTTATTGTTTTTTTATTTACATAAATAAATGTATTTATTGGAAAAATATTTATTTTTGTCTTTATTTAGAGATTTAAAAAAAATATATATATATTTTTACTATTTGTAAAAATTGTATTTTTACTTTTTTACATTGTACCAGTATGGGACATCACTGTATTATATTAGATTGCTGATCTGACACTCTGCATTGAAGATTATTAGATCAGCGATCTGACGGGCAGGGAAGGAGGAATACCACCTGATATTTCCTGATGAAGGGGGCATGAGACCCCTGAAACGCGTTGAATAAAACCACTGTGAATCAACTATACTCTCCTGAAATTCATCTTAGCGGCAGCGCGGAAATTTAACTACAAATCTCCTTTTGAAGACATTAATTTCTCTGGTCGGTGAAGACCTGTGGATCTGCAGCAGCCGCTATCTACATGCTCTAATCTCATCCTAACCAGGTGAGCAAATTTGGTGTATATTCTCCTCTATGTAACGTGGATAAGACCCTATTGCGCTTTTTGTCTCCCCATTGTTTTGCAACAGCATCTACTCTCAGCAGGAGCTCACAAGCCACCTTCCCTGCAGGAGCCAGAAGGACCCCGCGGCCATCTTGGAGCCGGGGGTCTGCATGGAGACAATCAGGACAAAGTGATCTCATCGCGTTGTCCTGATGGAAGAGCACAGGGTTGGGAATTCTCTAAGTCGCTCTCACTGACCGTGGCATCTGAGGGGTTAAATGCCTGCAATCGGTGCTAGCACCAATCTTGGACGTTGCTGTGAGGTGTCAGCTGTCACATGCATACAGCTGACACCCGCCTGCGATCGCCGCGGTGCTCAGCGTGAGGCCGCGCGATCATGCCACCATAATAGTACTTGCGGGAACGCACCTCTCGCAGAGCAGTACTAGTACAGCGCATGTCGGGAAGGGGTTAATTATTAATTTGGACGAAAGTAGCTTCAGAAGAGAAACAACGAGCCATTTTAATGTTAAAGCAATAAGTACTAACCTCTCAATGTTTTCCATATTTTCCATGAGAAGAACCTTATCTTCAACCTTTTCCGCGGACACTGGAGATCAATAATAGCATAAAATGTTACTATGAATAAACTTCTCTACAAAAAAGATACACACCTGCACACTATAACATGGTGGCAAAGCTAGATCAGAAGATGTAAGTTTTTACTCAGGAGGAGACTTAAATTCTTGAACTTCTCCTCATTGTCCCATCAGTCCACTCACTCTGTGGTTAAGAGGAAAGTCCTGGTGGTTAGTTCCAGGTCACCTAGCCTCTCTATCTACCCCTCACCATCAGCCCAATGATTTGCCACATAGACACATGTAACAAAAAGCCATGAGACCTCTGGAAAATTAGTGTAGGATGTGCCATTAATGAGGAGAAACTGCCATCTGCTGGCCAGCTGAAATCAAGCGGAACCAAAGTCTGCAGAAAGATTTGCAGGAAGAATGACATTTTGTGCTGGACCGGATCAGGTGACCCTAAGTAAGAACTTCCCTGATTTAAAAGTCCTGCACCGCACCATTAGAAGAGTTGGCGCTAGGGAGTCTCAGCAGGCTTCAATAGACTACGTCAGGAAGAGACTTGCGGCCTAGCGGGAAAACCCGATGACCCCTGCTAGGGCCAGAGCTTCGAGTGAGAACTCCTGTGGTGACTCCCAAGACTGAGCGCACCACTAACATTAAGTAGTGAAAGACTTTCTTGCTTATTCAAAACCTGTTGTGATTCCCTAAACTGTTAAATTGCATTTCTACTAACACTAATTGTTACTGTTGTATATAAATCCCATTATATCAATCCTTGGCTGCTTCCGCCTCATGATCTCTTCTCGTTGCATCCAGGCTCCTGCATTTGGCGTAGTCAGCAGGATGCAACTTTCAGACACAGAGATGGCGGACCAGTCTGTGAAAGAGCACAGCAAGGGAAATATAACCTTGGGGGGAAATGCTCAGCAACCTTCTCAAGTTCACAGGGAGCAGCGTGTCACTGTGGGACTTGGGTAGAAAGGCTGAAAAGCATGCTATGTATGTATCTCCTAACCTCTTCTGTTCAGGCCAAATAAGCCCTCCTGACTAGTGTTGAGTATTCCGATACTGCAAATATCGGGTATCGGCCGATATTCGCTGTATCGGAATTCCGATACCGAGTTCCGATATTTTTGTGATTGATGCGGTTTTTGATGCTGTTTTTGATGGAGTTTTCGTTTCCATTTTTTGACCGGTTTTGATGCAGTTTTTGGAAATAAACGGAAAATGTGCATGATTTGAATGGAAACATGCATGAAAAAATGGATTCGGAGGCCTGATTCATCATTTCACATCTCATTTTCATCCGTTTTTTGCTGGATCCGTCGCTGTGCATTTTTTCGCTGGACAGAAAAACCGTTCCTCTGTATGTGTTTTCCGTCCGGCGGGAACAGCTTTTTTGACGGATCCTGCAAAAAAATGGATGAAACGTGTGGCCATCAGACGCAATCCGGGCGCTAATACAACTCTATGAGAAAAAAACGGATCTGGCGGAAAAAAACGGATCCGGCGGAAAAAACTGATCCGGTGGAAAAAAACGGATCTGGCGGAAAAAAATGGATCCGGTGGAAAAAACGAATCTGGTGGAAAAAACGGATCCAGTGGAAAAAACGGATCCAGTGGAAAAAAACGGATCCGGTGAAAAAAAATGGATCCGGCGGGAAAAAAGGATCCGTTTTTTCCAAAACTCACCGGATTGTGCCTGACTGCAAAAACCTGATGTGTGAAAGCAGCGAGATATATGGATAGATACATCTATGTATCTATAGATATATTTATCTATAAATATATCTATAGATAGATATATCCATAGATAATTGAAAGGCCGATGTTTCTAAGGCTACTTTCACACTTGCATTTTTAGCAATCCGTCGCAATCCGTCGTTTTGGGAAAAAAACGGATCCTGCAAATGTGCTCGCAGGATGCGTTTTTTTCCCATAGACTTGTATTAGCGACGGATCGTGACGGATGGCCACACGTCGCGTCCGTCGTGCAACGGATCCGTCATGTTTTGGCGGACCGTCGGCACAAAAAAACGTTCAAGTGAATGTTTTTTTGTCCGTCGCGTCCGCCATTTTCTACCGCGCATGCGCGGCAGAAACTCCGCCCCCTCCTCCCCGGACTTCAGAATGGGCAGTGGATGCATTGAAAAACTGCATCTGCTGCCCACGTCGTGCACAAATTTCGCAACGTGCGTCAGTACGTCATCCCGACGCATAGCGAGGACCCATACCGACGCAAGTGTGAAAGAGGCCTTTATGAGCGTTGAATTTAAAAAAACAAAAACAAACAGAATAAAACGGCGTGGGCTCTAGCGCAATTTTCTGCACCAGAGGGGGAAAGCCGATGGCCGGGGGCCAATATTTGTAGCTTGCTATGAATATCAGCCCGCAGCTGGCTGCCTAGCCTTTACTGGCTATTAAAATAGGGGGACAGCTAACATAGAAAAAACTCAGAAAAAATACATACAATGAGATACGGCCTTCCCAAAACCCTGTCTGATGACAAATGCACACTTAGCAGGATGCAGCAGGCCTCCACTGATAAAGGCTAGGAGCGGCACAGGTGCAAACTACTTGATATTTTTTCTGAGTTTTTTCTATGTTAGCTGTTTTTTGATATTAGTGGTAGGACCCGCAATATTATGAGGACCCTTGACGTTGTGTTGCAGGCTTACTTTATTTTGGCCAAAATATTAAACCAATACCTCATATAGTGTATGTGTTTATCATATGCATACATTTTTTTGCACTATATCATATCCTTTTTTGCAGGATGTGGCCAGGCCTCTTTATGTTGGTTAGGTTTTTCTGGGGCGTCTGTCACTGTGTGCTGCATATTATAGTGCTGGGCAGCCCGCCTGTTAATACAAGGGGCGTCATTAATAGGTTGCATACCAGACACTGTGCACCACACTTATCAGTGTGACTGGCGTCCTATGTGAGTTATATCAATGTGCATTTTTTCTACTACGCAGCCAACCCTTGCAATGTTTGGAGGGTGAGGGTGGTTGTTTTTATCAAGTAGTTTGCACCCGTGCCGCTTCTAGCCTTTATCAGTGGAGGCCTGCTGCATCCTGCTAAGTGTGCATTTGTCATCAGACAGGGTTTTGGGAAGGCCGTATCTCATTGTATGTATTTTAAAATAGGGGGACCCTAAAAAAATGACGTGGGTCCCCCTATATTTTATAGCCAGAAAGGCTACGCAGACAGCTGCGGGCTGATATTCATAGCCTAAAGAGGGGCCATGGATATTGGCCCCCCCGGCTACAAATACCACTCTGCAGCCACCCCAGAAATGGCGCATTTGTAGGATGCGCCAATTCCGGCACTTAGCCCCTCTCTTCCCACTCCCGTGTAGCGGTGGGATATGGGGTAATAAGGGGTTAATGACACCTTGCTATTGTAAGGTGACATTAAGCCGGGTTAATAACGGAGAGGCGTCAATAAGACGCCTATCCATTATTAATCCAATAGCAAGAAAGGGTTAATAAAACACGCACACATTAGGAAAAAGTATTTTAATATTCTTCATTTCACCATACTTACCATACTTCAGCGCCTGCAAAAAACGTAAAATAATAAACTGTATACTACCTGTCCGCCGTAGTCCAATTAATAACGAGTGTCCCACGACGATCTCCCCTATAGAACAGTGACATCGGGTGATGTCACTGCTCTATAGGACCCTCAGTGACACACTGACAGGAGACAATGGCTCCTGCAGTGCATCACTGAGGTTACTATAGTTCAAAGTCTCACTTTATGGCAATTGCTGCCTGGGAAAATTGCTCATACAGCAATGCCATAAGTCAGACTAGGGACTTTTTTTTACAGCGGCGGAGGAATACCTTCCTCCATCATTGTGTTTCTGGGACCCCTAGAGAGCGGTCGCAACAGCTTTTGCTGCCGTTCTCCACGGGAGATCGTCGTGAGACACTCGTGGATTTCTGCGGACAGGGAGTATATTGGTTGTTTGTTTTTTTCATCTTTTTTACAGATGACACTGGCTTCTGGGATCAAAATGACAAGTAATGGTGAGTATGAACTCTATGTTTAATGTACTGTATGTATGTCATGTATGTAATGTATGAATGTACTGTATGTAGTATGTATGTACTGTATGGAGTATGTATGGAGTATTTTTTTTTTTCATTCAACACATTAGCCGGATGATGGGACTACTACTGTCCCATCATTGGCTAATGTGTCAATCACTGTCAGTGTAGCAGGCATCGTCTTCGACTTGTAGTCCCATCGGACGATGCCCACACTGAGACACCCTGCACGCTGCACAGACACCCCGCACGCTGCACAGAGAGCCGCACGCCGCACAGAGACACCCCGCACGCCGCACAGAGACCCCGCATGCCGCACATAGACCCCGCACACTGCACAGAGACCCCGCACGCCGCAGAGACACCCCGCACGCCGCACAGAGACACCCCGCACAGAGCCCCAGCACGCCGCACAGACCCCAGAGAGCCCCAGCACGCCGCATAGAGCCCGGGCAGGCCCGCATACAGCCCCGGTAGGCACGTACAGATCCCTGGCAGGCCCGCACAGACCCCGCCCGCACACACAGACACTCACATGTCCGCCCATGCACCGCCCACACTCTTCTCCCCTCCGGAACAGGATGTAGAAGGACAGAAAGGGCTTATTTATGTTCCGGTATTTGTGTCCCATTGACTTGCATTGGTATCGGGTATCGGTATCGGCGATATCCGATATTTTTTGGATATCGGCCGATCCAATCCGATACCGATACTTTTGAATATTGGAAGGTATCGCTCAACACTACTCCTGACCCTTGATGGGGAGGCCTGGCAGAAGATTATGTACCGCTCACTTAGTGATTGTGACACTGTGGAAAATTTGCTATAAATCTTGGAGGATATGCATGGTTACACCACAGACCTAGAGTACCTCCGAATGCGGTTGTTCCAGCAGGTCCAAGGGGAAAGTGAGATCATAGCTTAGTATGTTAATGCATGTTAAAGCTTTGCAGGAAGTGACAGCCCATATCACCAAGAAGACCCAAGACAAATGACTGAGGCGCTTGGATGAGGCGCTGCGGCACCAACTCATTGTTTGACTGAAGGATGCCTCTCTGAAGCAGATCTTAAAGGAACGCTTACGCCTGAATCCTGGTCTTGGCTTTCTTGAGCTTGGGGCCGAAGCTAGAGTCTTGGCGAGAAAGACCCCTGTTCTCACCACCGCGGTTACGCTTCAGTTAACACGTACTGAGCTCGACTTGGTACAGGAGATGCATCAAAAGATTAGGGACATTCGAGGTGAGTTGTGCAGCATCAAGGGAACCCCTGATGCCATCGCTCAGGCTGATCCCCCAACCTCACGTGAGAGGAAGTCAGAGATGGAAAGTTGCTCCTTACAGACTTCACCGCACCACATACATAGCGCATCAGTGGAACACAAGCGAGAGTGTTGGACCTGCAGTGGAAGGGGGCATATTTCAAGAGACTGTGTGAATTGAGAAAGTAGGAGATGGGGGCACTCATTAAACTAATGTACCCCACTGTTGTGGAGCATATGTGAAACCCCAGGAGTCCATTTGCCGCAATGGGGGTGATGCCATGCCTGGAAGCAAGAAGGGATCCCCTTAGCAGATAACACTGACATGCAACACTTTTCTGACTCCTGACCAGAAGGGGGAGCTCTAAATCCAGTTTCAGGGGGAGCTGCTCTATAAGTTCTGGCCTGGAGGCGGGGTTAGTCAGTTAGTCAGAGAGCAGACAGAGAGGAGAGAGGAAGTCAAGGCGGAACCTGAGGATTGGAGCTGTAGATAAGCTCACCTTAGGGCTAGAGAACTGGACGCTGGAGTCCGTGGTTGTGCAGGTACTGAAGTCCCAGCAGCTAAATCCGGAGGGCAGAGGATTGCAGGTCTCCTGGCCCATCACAACATCTGAAGGCACAGTAGCAAATGAGAGCCTGGAGCCATCACGAAGGAGTGACACCTGCAATAGGCTCAAGCTGCCTGCCATACAGACAAGGACTAAAGAACAAGAAGGAGCAGAGGACTGAGCACAGCTTTAGGCAGCAAGGACCTCAAAATACAGCGCAATAGGGAGGCCTACTCTGAACTCACCTGGTTAGGTGGATCCCAAATTGCTTCCAGGCTGCCCGGATCTCCATAACCATCTGTAATCAGTGCCATGGACTGCGCCACAAACTGTGAGTAAAAGTGTGGAAACTGCACCCTGCTGTGTCCTCAGAGTTATTTATTGCACCATCCACTCTGCACTACAATCATCACTATTATCTTTCACATCATAAGTGCTCTAGGACTTAAGGCCCCGTCTCACATAGCAATTTACCAATGATCACGACCAGCGATACGACCTGGCCGTGATCGTTGGTAAGTCGCTGTGTGGTCGCTGGGGAGCTGTCACACAGACAGCTCTCTCCAGCGACCAACGATCAGGGGAACGACTTCGGCATCGTTGAAACTGTCTTCAACGATGCCGAAGTCCCCCTGCAGCACCCGGGTAACCAGGGTAAACATCGGGTTACTAAGCGCAGGGCCGCGCTTAGTAACCCGATGTTTACCCTGGTTACCAAAAAAAACAAACAGTACATACTCGCCTTTCGGTGTCCAGGTCCCTTGCCATCTGCTTCCTGCTCTGACTGAGCCGCCGTACAGTGAGAGCAGAGCGCAGCGGTGACGTCACTGCTGTGCTCTCACTTCTCACTGTACGGCCGGCAGTCAGTGAGAGCAGGAAGCAGACGGCAAGGGACCTGACGGACATCAGAAGGCGAGTATGTATTGTTTGTTTTTTTTACATTTACGCTGGTAACCAGGGTAAACATCGGGTTACTAAGCGCGGCCCTGCGCTTAGTAACCCGATGTTTACCCTGGTTACCAGTGAAGACATCGCTGGATCGGTGTCACACACACCGATTCAGCGATGTCAGCGGGGCCTCAACGACCAAAAAAAGGTCCAGGCCATTCCGACACGACCAGCGATCTCGCAGCAGGGGCCTGATCGCTGGTACGTGTCACACATAGCGAGATCGCTATGGAGGTCGCTGTTGCGTCACAAAACTTGTGACTCAGCAGCGATCTCGCTAGCGATCTCGCTATGTGAGACGGGGCCTTTAGCTCTACCTGTGGAGAGCTGTACCAACTCTGCTGCCTCACCATCAGCCCCAGCAGTCTCTTTAAGCAGCGTCGGCTATCCCTTGCAGAATACCACAGGTGGCATCACAAACAATTCCCCTATAAAGTATTCCCCTTTCATTACATTGACTCTTTTATTGGATGCCCAGGGCGACGGACCGGGTCACTTCTGCCGTGACACATGAACCGGCCCAGTACCGAGTATCCCCACGGCCCTGGCGGGGGCTCGAGTCTCAGAGGGTGGAGGAGAAAATTCTGAGGATAATTTCTCCAAGAGACCCATTCACAGAGTTTTCCTCAAGGAAAGTTTGGCAGGTTGAACAGTTATTACAGTGATATTGAAGGGTGTTTGCACAACATGAAGATGACTTTGGGTGCACTCAGGCTATTCAGCATGAGATCCCTATGGGAACCACTGCTCCCATTTGAGAGTGTCCCACCTCAAATGTACCAGGAGGTGAAAGAACTATTGGCCCACATGCTGTGCAATGGCAAAATCTGTGAGAGTCAGAGTTCCTGGGCGGCCCCTATTGTGTTAGTTCATAAAAAGGACAGTACCTTGAGGTTCTGCGTGGACTATAGGAGGCTGAACATGTGCATCGTATGGGACTCTTATCCCTTGCCCAGAATTGAGATGTCTCTATCAGTATTAGGAAAGCCAAATATTTTTCCTCACTTGATTTAGCCAGTGGCTACTGGCAAGTACCAGTGGCTGAGAAGGTCCACCTGAAAACAACCTTTGTCCTCCCATTTGGCCTGCTCGAGTTCAACCGGCTGCCTTTCAGGCTGACAAATGCACCAGGAACCTTTCAGCGGTTGATAGAAAGATGCTTGGGGGACCTGAACTTTGAAGCCACTTTGATCTTTTTGGATAACATAATCATCTATTTTGCCACATTTGAAGAGCATCTTCACTGGCTAGAGCAAGTGGTGGAGTGGCTTCAAAGACACGGATTAAAAATTAAGCCCCGGAAGTGTCACCTATTCAAGTGGGAAATTGAATACTTGGGACATATCGTGTCTAGTGCAGGAGTTTACCTCACTGCAGAGAAGGTGGCTGTGGTACTGAAGTGACCCACGCCCATTGACCTGAGAGAACTGAGGGCTAGCCGGATACTACAGCAGGTTCATAAGGGACTTCGCCAAGATCGCGGTACAACTCAATGAGTTGTTGCAGGGCACGGCTGGGGTAGACAAACGTCAACCCATTCAATGGACCCATGGCAAAAAGAAGCATTTCAGGCATTGAAGATTATATTGATGGATGCCCCAATCTTGGCCTACGCTGACGTCTCGCAGTCGTTCTTGCTGTACACTGTTGGAAGCTTATACGGACAGGGCCATATTGGCTCAGGTACAAGAAGGAAGAGAGAGGGTGATCGCATATGCCAGTAGGTAACTGAGAGACGCAGAGAAGAATCCGGACAGTTTGGTCAAATGGGAGTTGCTGGCACTGGTATGGGCCATGACTGAGAAATTTGGGATGTATTTGTTGGAGCCAGAAATACACTTGCGGACGGATAACAACTCCAAGCTCACCTAGAAAATACAAAGCTGAGAGCGCTAGAACTGCAGTGGGTCACAAAGATGTCTAAATACCAGTACAAGATCTCCTATCAGTCCAGTCTAATTCCCATAATACGCATGCAGATGCCTTGTCCTGAGTCTCCCAAGTCAGACTGAAGACAGACGTAGATGAAGAGTTTGAGGATGATGGGATCCCAGATTTCAGGCGGTTTGTCACCACTCTAGTAACCACTCAGGATTCTATAGAAGAGCCAAAATCCACTCAGATTCTTGGCCAATCAAGGGACAAGTGGATATACCTGCAATGGTCTGATTCGCAGCCTGCAAGGCTGAGGAAGTTGGTCACTCTGGGGCAAAGGCCTGATCAAGACGCTAGGGCTGTTTCACCCCCAAGTACCCTGCAGATCAGTGGGAAAGGCTCTTCCTGAAAGATGGCCTGCAGTGATGAAGGATTCAACTCACTCTAGAGTTTGATGTTACCTGGCAAGTAGTGGCTCCAGAAGCGCTGATAGTCCAGCTAGCTAAATAACCTCATGAGAGGGGTGTCCACTGCTGTGTAGAGAAGACCTTTCAGTGGCTGTAACAACTGGTGTACTGGCCTCACCTGTGGCAGGGGGTCGAATGAGATTGCATAAGATGTCGCCGGTGTGAGCTGAACATATCCACGGAACAGAAGCCTCATATTCAGGCTATCCAAACCTCTGCATCTTTGGAGGTCCTGATGATCGACTATCTGATGATCGGTACTTCATACAATGGCTTCGGGTATTGCTTGGTAATGAATGATCACTTCACCAAGTTCGTGGTGGTGACTATCACCAGGGATCAGCCAGAGCCATCTGTCAGGACTTCATTAGCATACTGTATATGGATGCCGGATTCAAATTCACTATGACCAAGAGGCCTGCATCCAGGGGCGAGTGATGGATGAAATGTACCATATCTATGGAATCAACAAATCCTGGACCATGTCATATCATCCACAGGGGAAAGGGGCCTGTGAGTGCTTCAACCGAACCCTATTGCAAATGTTGCAGATCATGGAAGAGGACAAGAAGATGAAGTGGCCCGAATTCATGTCTGAGTTGATGTGGGTTCACAATAATCGAGTCCATGCAACTACCGGTTACACTCCTTACATGCTGATGTTTGGCCGAAGCAACCGAGAGATCACTGAACTGGAGCTGGAGGCAGCAGATTCTTGTCCGGGAAGTAGTCCAAGTGCCTGGATCCGAGAACACAGACACCGACTTCAGACGGTAAAGAAGCTGGTTGGGCAGAAGTTTCGGGAAGTTGGACATTAAAGTCGATCTCCGATGTCAGGTGGACAAATTCAGCTAGGGGACCGTGTGTTTGTATGGGCCAAACGACCCGGGAACAAGCTGGATCATCATTGAGAGGCTGTACCCTACTGAGTGGTGAGAAATATTCACCCAGATAACTCAGTCTACGAGGTTAGATCCGAGAAAGATGAAGCTGTGGCACCTGGGGTGTTGCACAGGAATATGCTGCGACCCTGCTCTTCTGAAGCAGAGGACCATACCAAGGCAGGGCCCCTAACAGAAGTGGCTGAGGTGCCACAAAGAGGAGTCTTAGAGGAAGAATGACTTGCAGGGCCGATGAGTTCTCCGGAGTTGAAATTGCCGCTCTTGAGTAGGACAGGAAATGAACTGGGTGTCAACTTACCAACTCCAGTGCTTGAGTACCCCAAACGCGCCTCTGCAGGAAGAGCTCCGCAGGACTGAGCTGGCCAATGCTGGTATTCTCCCTAATCGGTATGCTCAGGATGAATTGGTCTGGTCCCAGATACAGAAGAAAGGCTCAGAGGTTTGCACAACTGTTGGCTGAACTCTGCCTACCTGTGGGGAAACTTCAAACTCAAAAGAATTCCACTCCATGGAGGACTGGTGAGCAGAAAGTGTGAGGAATGTGACAAAAAGCCATGAGACCTCTGTAAAATTAGTGCAGGATGTGCCAATAATGAGGAGAGACTGTCATCTGCTGGCCAGCCGAAATCGAGCAGAACCAAAGTGTGCTGGGAGATTTGAAGGGGAAATGTCCTTGTGTGCTGGAATGGACTCTCAGTAAGGACTTCCCTATCCCTGATATAAAATGCTGCACACCCAACCATGAGATTTGACATCAGGGAAGAGAGCAGGGCGGACGTGCTCCTGAGGCACCACTAAGACCAATGTGGCAGACCTCAGTCGGAAGTCTGTGCTACCCAGGTGTCTCGGAAAATTGTCCTAAGTATGGCTTACACTGGTCAGAGCTGGACTCTGCACCCTGTGCTGGTCAAGCCTCCAAGGCCCAACTATATCTGTCAAGAGCTGAGTCCTGGTCCTCTCTGTCCAGAGCCTTAGAGACTTCCGACAATGGCCAAGCCGAGAGGAGCCGTGCAGCAACTGCGACAGGAGAGGCACGCCTGTGATAGATAAGGAACAGTGCGAGTGAGCAGGGCCATCACTTTCAGCTATCACCTACGGTACCGGGGTCGGCTGGGACTAGGATTACAGGTTGGGAAGGGGCTGGCTGGTGTGTGGGAGTCTCAGCAAACTTTAATAGACTACATCAGGAAGAGACTTGCGGCTTAGGAAAACCCGGTGACCCCCGCTAGGGCCAGAACTTTGAGTGAGAACTCACGTGGTGACTCCCAAGACTGGGCGCACCACAAACTTTAAGTAGTGAAAGACTTCCTTGCTTATTTGAGACCTGTTGTGATATACTGTTAAATTGCATATCTACTAACACTAATTGTTTAAAAACTACTGTTGTATATAAATACCATTATATCAACCCCTGGCTGTTTCCGCCTCGTGATCTCTGCTCATTGCATCCAGACGCCTGCATTCCCCTGGCACTATATGTGGTCAATATATACATTTATATACTCTCCTAATGGTTCCTTGCAATCCATTAATATTTCTGGGCCTTGGTCAGTGCCATAACACTGCCCCTATGTCAATATCAATCCCTTCTTAGATCCATGGTGATGCCAGACATTTTTGTATGGGGTTTTCATAAACCAGTCTCCATTTTGAAACAGGATATTCCTAAATTTGTGCCAAGGTTGTTTGCGACACATTCGGGATTATTTAAGACAGTGATGCCACAAGAGTAAAAAAAGGCATAAGTAGCAAGGAGAGAGCTTCCCATAGGGTTAATTGATGATTTGCCAACAAGGGCAAGAACCAATATATAAGGGGAGATAAGAAACCCAAAGAGGAGAAAAGGGGGTTACTCCACCTTACAAATATGTTGTCTAGATGGGGATGATGTCTTCTAAAAGGTGGTCTTTTGGATAGGTTTTATTCGGTATGTCCTGGTGAAGTAATATTTATTTACACCCTTAAAAAAATATATATTTATTCACTTACCTCTGGTGATGTGTGGTTTTCTTTGGAGAAATTGAGGCTTTACTATCTTGTTCTGATACTTATAGACAACAATAGAGAAGAAAACGAGAGACGCCAACACAAGGATAATAAGCAATGGTTTCACGTATGAGCCACATTTACCTATGAAATAAGCCAAGATTAAGAGAGTTGATTGGTCCCCTATAATCTGCTACATTCTTAGGCCATCAGTAGAAGACTTACTTGACATTTTTAAGGTCAGAGTATTACTTTTTGATACCAATATTTGTCTAGAAGAGATGTCCTTCTCCACCCTACATTGGTATGATCCTTCATGGTGGACTTGGGCAGACTTTATATGAAGCACTTTGCCCCCTTCCCTGAACTCGTATGTAGATGTGTCTTCTTTCAAGTGTTGTTCGTTGTGTAGCCAAAAGAAGTGGGAACCATTGCCTTGAGCCAAAGAACAAGTAAAGGTGAAACTGTCTTCAAACGTTAAGTCGAGGACTTTCTTGTCGGTGCTGAGGAAGGCGCTACCTATCGGTTCTGTAAGAGAAATGTTAGTGATCGCTTCATTACGCTTCTTGGGGGTACAATACAAGACATTTGAGTAATGTCTTTCAAATCTTATTGGCCATCGTGACTCTTACCTATGACAGAGACCGTCAGCTTATTACTCTCAGTGGAGGAGAAGTGGTTGCTGACTTTGCATTGATACAATCCGGAGTTATACTTCTGAAGAGATCTGATAAAGAGTACCTTTCCATCTTGTCGGACTTCATAAGACTCACTGCTCACATCAATCTGCTTCATATTGTGCAACCATGTAAATGAAAGAGAGCTACCTTTAGACACAGAGCACGTGATTGTTACATTACTTCCAACCAACATCTTGGGGTCTTCTGGATCAGCTCTGATTTTTGCACCAACCACTTTTTCTATAAAAAAAAATATATATATATATATTTCACCCATTCCTTCATATGTTGCAATCAACTCAAGTATTCTACAGGTACTTCTCACAAAACTAGAATATCTCAAAAAAGTTAATTTATTTCAGCTCTTCAATACAAAAAAGTTAAACTCATTTATTAAATAGATACAGGAAAGATATATATCTTGGTACCGTGTTAGCCAGTAAATAGAAAAATATTTAGAACTAGATGGTAGCCTGATTCTAACGCATCGGGTATTCTAGAATATGTATGTAGTTTATTTATGAAGATTTTAGAATAATACATTGAATACACAGGTTTCGGCCGGCCGCGACCATTTAGCTGGACTGCGCCTGTCGATGATTGTTCGCAGCCGGCCACGTAGTATATAGCACAGCCACGTAGTATATAACAGCCCACGTAGTAAGTAGCACAGCCACATAGTACATAGCACAGCCACGAAGTATATAGCACAGCCACGTAGTATATAGCACAGCCCACATAGTATATAGCACAGCCACATAGTATATAGCACAGGCCATGGAGTGTATAACAGCCCACATAGCATATAACACAGCCACGTAGTTTATAACAGCCCACGCATACAGTATATAACACAGCCCACGTAATATATACCACCGCCACGTAGTATATAGCACAGCCACGTAGTATATAGCACAGCCCACGTAGTATATAACACAGCCCACGTAGTATATTGCACAGCCCACGTAGTATATTGCACAGCCCACGTAGTATATTGCAAAGCCCACGTAGTATATTGCACAGCCCACATAGTATATTGCACAGCCCACGTAGTATATTGCACAGCCCACATAGTATATTGCACAGCCCATGTAGTATATTGCACAGCTCACATAGTATATAGCAATGTGGGCACCATATCCCTGTTAAAAAAAGAATTAAAATAAAAAATAGTTATATACTCACCTTCCGTTGGCCCCCGGTTCCGATGCTCCTCGCGCGCTCCGGTCCCAAGAGTGCATTGCGGTCTCATCTCGCGAGATCGCATTGCATGGAGCAGTCACCGGGGCATCACGAGGAGAGGGAAAGGCCGGTTCTGGATCCGAGGGGCCGACGGATAGTGAGTATATAACTATTTTTTATTTTTTTAATTATTTTTAATATTAGATCTTTTTATGCACATATTTATTTGTGCATAAATATGTGATTCTTCAGAATTTCTTTTAGTCTTTGCCTGATGAAGAGACCTGTGTAGTCTCGAAAGCTTGCAATTTGTTACCATCTTTTCAGTTAGCCATTAAAAGGTATCAACCACTGAGGACTCTCAATTCTAATTATTAAATAGAGTCATTACAAATGGAGTGATCTATTTAAAGTGTTTATTTCTGTTAATGTTGATGATTATTGCTTACAGCCAAAGAAAACTCAAAAGTCATTATCTCAGTAAATTAGAATTAACAAAAAACACCTGCAAAGGCTTCCTAAGCGTTTAAAAAGGTCCCTTAGTCTGTTTCAGTAGGCTCCACAATGATGGTGAAGAATGCTGACTTGACAAATGTCCAGAAGGCAGTCATTGACACACTCCACAAGGAGGGTAAGCCACAAAAGGTCATTGCTAAAGTAGCTGGCTTTTCGCAGAGTGCTGTATCCAAGCATATTAATGGAAAGTTGAGTGAAAGGAAAAAGTATGGTAGGAAAAGGTGCACAAGCAACGTGGATAACCGCAGCACTGAAAGGATTGTTAAGAAAAGGCCATTCAAATATTTTAGGGAGATTCACAAGGAGTGGACTGCTGTTGGAATCATTGCTCCAAGATCCACCACACACAGACGTATCCAGAAAATGGGCTACAAGTGTCGCATTCATTGTGTCAAGCCACTCAGGACCATTAGACAACACCAGAAGCATCTTACCTGGGTCAAGGAGAAAAAGACCTGGATTGTTGCTCAGTGGTCCAAGATGTTGCTTTCAGATGAAAGTAAATTTGCATTTTATTTGGAAATCAGGGTCTCAGAGTCTGGAGGAAGAATGGAGAGGCCACAATCCAAGCTGCTTGAGGTCTAGTGTGAAGTTTCCACAATCAGTGATGGTTTGAGGAGCCGTGTCATCTGCTGGTATAGGTCCACTGTGTTTTATCAAGACCAAAGTCAGCTCAGCCGTCTACCAGGAAATTTTAGAAAACTTCATGCTTCCCTCTGCTGAGAAGCTTTTTGGAGATGGAAATTTCATTCTCCAGCAGGACTTGGCACCTGTCCACACTGCCAAAAATACCAATACCTGATTTAAAACAACAGTATCACTGTGCGTGATTGGCCAGCAAAGTTGCCTGACCTTAACCCCATAGAGAATCTATGGGGTATTGTCAAGAGGAAGATGAGAGACACCAGACCCAACAATTCAGACAAGCTGAAGGCTGCTATCAAAGCAACCTGGGCTTCCATAACACCTCAACAGTGCCACAGGCTGATCGCCTCCATGCCACGCCGCGTTGATGCAGTAATTGATGCAAAAGGAGCCCCGACCAAGTATTCAGTGCATTTCCTGAAGATATATTTCAGTAGGCCAACATTTTGGATTTTAAAATAATTTTTTCAAGCTGGTGTTATAAAGTATTCTAATTTCCTGAGATAATGACTTTTGGGTTTTCATTGGCAGTAAGCCATAATCGTTAACACCTGAAATAGATCACTCTGTAATGACCCTATATAATATATGAGTTTCACTTTTTGTATTGAGTAGCTTAAATAAACTTTTTGATGATATTCTAATTTTGTGAGAAGCATCTGCATATATTTTCTAAGTAATTACCCTACTCACACCTCCTACTCATACACCTAAGATCAATCCTGTCTCTAGCTGTAAGGCAAACATCTGCACCAGGAACCTCCCCCCACTGCAATGTCTCTGATTAGAAACTAGGAATGTTAAGACCCTTCCCCTAAAAAAAGTCCCACCCCTCAACTGTCTGTAAGCTGAGATTGTAAGAAGGGAGGACTGGAGTGGACATTGTCATGATGTCATGGGGCTTTGCCAATGCCAGAGTCACCCAGAATGACAGTCTGAGGGTGCGGGATGAAGAGTAGACTGACTACTAATAGGTCACTGAGCCTGGTAAGCGTCGGAGGTGCCCAGATTGCTGTAGAAGGGATGCTGGAAGCATGAAGTGAAGACTGCAATGGAGGACCTGGCTGGATACCAAACTTGTTTGCAGAGTCTAGTTAGTGTCAGAAGTTTGCAGGAGGCCCATTATGATGCACATTGATTACCTTCAACCATAATGTAACTGGTTTTGCTGTATCTGATGATGCGTCTGCTGGAGTCAGCCAATTCACACCAATATTCTCCAGAATCGCTGTCCTCAGCGAAGGAAGTGCTAACATATCCATTCCTTAAAACTTTGCCATTCTTGTACATGGTAATCGTCACACGTGAAATGCTTCTTTTTGGATTAACTACATAGTCACATGTTACAACCATTAATTCCCCAAGCTGAATAGTTGTAGGATTTACCAACACAACAGGAGTGGCGAAAAGCTCTAAAATGAAGAATTGAACAATAAAAATATATCATTTGTATGTGTATATTAATATATATCACATGAACATGCGTATTTTTACCTTGAGGACAAAGTACTTTTACCAGACATACCTCTACATTTCCCACTTCTTTCAGACTATTATACAGTAGAGTTAAATGACAGTTTTTGCAGCCACCACAAGGGGAGCTGAGGAGCTTGAATAAATACATACTGAGCTCTGCCAAGGGGTAGCTTAAAGAACTACAGAGTTATTTGGAGATTTGCATCAAAATAATGGAAGATGAACACTGAATGTTGAGGTTTCTTCTTCAATTTGGGTGAACAATGTGATCTTTGCACTCAAGATTTGGAGTGCACTCCAGGTTCCAGGCCACCAGCATTAATAGTTACCCCTGCATCTTGGTATAAAAGGGTATTTACACTGAAAGAGTTGTAAAATGTAAAGAAAAACAGATTCTGGTATAAATCCCACTAAACTAGCTGATCCCACGTATTATTACCTTGCACATCAATGTCAAGCTTTTGGCTGACCTTCACAACATCATTACTGGTGCATCTAACGCTGCATGTATAGTTTCCTGAATTCATCTTTAGAGCAAATGCAATTTGATACGTATGAACTTCTCCATAATCCTGTATTTTTATTTCATCCTTGTAAAAAGCAAATTCCAACTTTGTGCTACCACGGAGAGGATTCAAGGTTGGATTTAGAGAGACATCACAGGATAGAGAGATCGGATCTCCTTCTATTATTGAAGTTGTTTTTGATTTTAGAACCAGATAGGTAAAAAATTCTAGGGGAACAAAAAAAAAAGGTTGACAAAAAAAATCAGATTAAATTCTGTGAAGTTAACTTTACACCAAAAAGATTCAGCCATCTCCAAGCGGGAGCTCTAGCGTCTAGTTTTAGAAAAATAGAAACAAGGGACAAAGAAGCAAGGAACAAAGAGCAAAACAGAAACCAAAGAGAAGAAGATGGAAGATGCTAGTCAATACCTTTCTTAGGTATCGTGTTTACCATGTAACCCAGGAATGATTACTGCTTTGGTTAAAGGGGTTGTCCGGTCTAAGTTCATATGTTCGCAGTCATTTTGTATGACTGCAGACTTATGAATCCCCCAGCCCATGCACTGTTTGCTGATAGGATTCGCCAGGTTCTGAGATGGAACCAGCGGATATGTATGCGTTATGCATACTCCAGGCCAGGGCCCGTCTGTGTCACTCCATACACTTGTATTTAGCAAGGCCGTGTCCTGTCTAGTAACGCGGCCCTCCAGTGAGCATGACCTTGCTCTATACAAGTGTATGGAGTAAGGCTGCACATGTAATGACCAGAGGTCCGAATAAGATCCAGTGAGTCACAAACCAAGACCAAGGCAGAAATCTCTAACGGTATTTACTCAAAGGCAAAATAATAAAGGTAATATGGAGAATATTAAGGCAGATGCACCCCAAATATACACCAGCTCAGCAGCAGCTGAAATCACTGTGCCACTCCAAGGTCTCCTGAGAACTGTATGCTACAACAGACTAGTAAGAAATTTACCTAACAGGGCAACCAAAAACAGGAACAAGTGTAAATTGAATGTAGTGTTAACAAGGGAGCCCCTGGAACGGCACACTGAGTATAACTTACACAACTCTAATATAAGATACACCTCTAAAGTCACAATTAAACACTCTGAGCAGGGATACCCGGGTATCTATAACTATTGGTACCGTATCCTGAGATAGATCTCCTCTCAGGCAGGAATCTGCACAGGCTGCAGCCAGTCCATATGTTCAGCGCCAATAAGTTACAGCAAGCTCCTCTTGTCTTGTAGGCGATGCCGAGCCCAAACGCCGGGGACTTAGTTAGTGGCCTCACAATGTTGTCTCTTCTTCTGTAGCTCCTAGGAATGCTTCCACGACAACCCGTCCGTCTCTGTATCAGCAGTCTGTCCAGACTTGTTTCTTCACTCAATGCACAGGGAATCACAGACTTCCAAATACGTACTGGGTTTGTAGTAAAGTCTCAGTCTTTTCTTAGATAAAGGGTTAGCTCTTCTCCAGGAAACGCTAGCAACAAAAGTCTCTCAAAAGCTTCTTTGCCTCCAAACACACTCGCAGTAAATCCACACACAGTCTCTTTTAAGATGTCACCGCAGCTTCTGCCTTTTCTTCCCGCCTTTCTCTCTCAGCTCTCTCTTCCTTCTTTCACCTTACACACGAGACACCAGACCCCACCCCCCAGCACACATTGTCTCCGGGAGTTTTTCAGGGTCTGTTCTCTGCTGCAGCAAGCAAAAACCACAGGGTCCTAGTGCCCTCTCAGTGGGACTACAGTTCACCCTCTTACATGCCACCCCACTAGAGGTTGGCTTCCTCGACATACCTTCCCACTCAAATTCAACTTGAGCATATCGCTGAGGCGGTATTCCTGCCGTAGATCGTCTAGTTCTCCTGAGTCCTACATCAACAGGTGCAACCTTAGAGGGAGCTAAAGTCTCTTCCGTGGTCGTGTTAGTGGGCGCAAGTGGAGTTGTGTCATCCTGCGGCTCGATGTTCTGTGATACAGCGTCAGGACCAAGCAGTTGACCTGATGCACTCTCCCCAACAACATCCTCCATATCCCCAACATTCTCATCACCCGAGGCCAGATCGGTCACAGGGGGCAAATAAGCAGGCGCAGGAGTCAGCACACCATCAAACTCAAGATTGGTCACAGGGGACAAATAAGCAGGCGCAGGAGTAAGCACACCATCAAACTCAAGATCATTCAGAGTTCCCGCCCCTTGGAACATGGCCTCTGGCTCTAGGGGGATAGGCGCCGAATCTTCAAACCAGCACCGTTGTAGCATGTTACGGTGCAAATTACGGGTGGGCCCCCCTGTCCCTACCGGTTCGACCTCGTACACTGGAATCTCAGGATTCACCTGTTTTTTTATCAGATACGGTATCGCCTCCCATCGGTCACTCAGCTTTCCTGACCGTCGTTTTGTCCTCACCAACACTCTGTCTCCCGGAGAGAACAATTCTGTTTGTACGGGTCGCGTGTCTCTATGAACCACCTGGCGAAGGCGGTCACCCACCACCTGATGCACCACCCTCAACCGCCGCCGATGCTCTCTTACCCACTCGGATGCAGTCCGAAGGGGGACGGAGGAGGGATCTGGCATGTTCAAATCCTCAATGTCTCGGCCAGGTCTACCAAACATCAACATGTGTGGCGAGTAACCAGTAGTACTGTGCACCCTGTTATTGTAAGCCCACATCAATTCGGGGAGATACTCAGGCCAGCGTGTCTGTTGCTGACTCTCTAAGGACCTCAACATTTGCAACAAGGTCCGATTAAAACGCTCACACGCCCCGTTACCCTGAGGGTGGTAAGGCGTTGTTCTCGACTGCTCGATACCATAGAGCTGGTGCAACTCCTTCATCAGCGTCCCCTGAAAGCAGGCCCCTTGATCTGAATGTACTCTCTGCGGACACCTGAACACTTGAAAGAAATGTCGGCACACGGCCTCAGCCGCCGACTTGGCCGTCTGATCTCTTGTCGGCACCGCCACAGCATACTTGGTAAAGTGATCTGTCATCACCAGGCAATAGGAGTACCCTGACGTAGAGTACCCTATCAACACATAGTCAATCATGAGTAGCTCCAGCGGAGCTGAAGTCTTAATAGACTGTGTGGGAGCCCGCTGCTCAGGGCTTTTGTTGAGCCCACAAATTCAGCACTGCCGACACGCGTCGGCCACAATCCCTCCCAACTCAGGGCAGTAGAGGACTCGCTGCAACCACTGAAGTGTCTTTTCACTTCCAAAATGGGCCCCCTTCTCATGCGCCTCACGAGCGACCACTGGACCCATCTCCACAGGAATTATCAGTTGATACCGATGCTGCAGCTCCGATGGCAGGTACACCTTACGATACAAAAGACCTTGTTCCCCACACAATTTATCCCATTGTCGAAGGAGTTTCATTCCTTCCATGGACAACTGAGCCTTGTCCTCTGCACTGGGCCAGACCTTGTTTTGTACACAACGGCGCACAAGTGCAACATCCGGACACTCATCCTGGACTTTTGTCCAATCTGAGGATGTTTTACCCAGGACACAGGGCATCCCGGTGGCCACCCCACTTGAGTGTACCACACTTTGGAAGATAGGTATCTGCCCCAAAGCTGGAGTTTCAGTGTCCTCAAGTTGTTCGTCAACATCTTCCCCTGATGACCCAAGGGGCACTCTTGACAATGCATCTGCATTGCCGTTTTCTCGACCAGAGCGAAATTTAATGCGGTAATTGAACTTGGCTAGTCTGGCGACCCACCGCTGCTCCAACGCTCCCAGTTTCATTCTCTAAGTGAGCTAGCGGGTTGTTATCTGTCATGACTAGCACCTTAGCTCCTGTTAGATACTCGGCGAAGCGTTCTGTCATTGCCCACTCCAGGGCCAGCAATTCCAGCCGGAATGAGCTGTAGTTAGCCGGATTTCGCTCGGAGTCTCTTAAAGACCTGCTTCCATAAGAAATCACTCGCTCTCGGCCGTCCTGCACCTGTGCTAGTACTGCCCCCAACCCATGAAGACTACCATCGGTATACAACAAAAAAGGGGTGTCAAACCGGGCATATGCCAGCAATGGAGCACTCGTTAGGGCGGTTTTCACTTCATCAAATGCCTTTTTCTGTAGGGGTCCCCATGGAATGGGGCGGTTTCGAGGACCCAGCGCTGTCCCTCTCAAAAGTTCGTTCAAGGGACTCACCACTTGTGAGAATTTAGGCACAAACCGCCGATAGTATCCTGCTAGGCCCAGGAAGGCCCGCACTTCTCGCAGGTCACAAGGAGGTGGCCACTCTTGTACCGCCTTAATCTTACTGGCTATCGGTAGTACCCCGTCCAGGGTCACCAGATGCCCCAAATATTCAATCTGGTTTCGAAACAATTGACATTTTTTTGGCTTTATTTTCAGGCCGTAGCTCTTGAGCCGCCGGAAAACTTGACACAGCTTCTCCAGATGATCTTCAAATGAGGTTCCGAACACCACAATGTCATCTAGATATATCAGGACTGATTCAAAATTTAGATCGCCTAAGCAATGTTCCATCAGGCGTTGGAAGGTTCCCGGGGCGGTAGCGAGGCCAAAGGGCATCCGGTTGAACTCAAAGAGCCCCATTGGCAAGACAAACGCCGTCTTGGCCCGATCTTTTTCAGCCATTGGGACCTGCCAGTACCCGCTTGCCAAATCCAACGTTGAGAAATACTTGGCCCGACCCAGGGCCGACAGGGATTCTTCAATACGGGGTAAAGGATATGCGTCCCGTACGGTGTGGGCATTCAATTTTCGATAGTCCACACAAAATCGGAGTGTCCCATCCTTCTTGCGGACCAAGACTACAGGGGCCGCCCAGGGACTCCGGCTCTCTCGGATCACTTGGTTGTCCAGCATACTGGCCACCATGCTCTTCACCTCTTGATAAAGCGCTGGAGGAATTTGACGATATCTTTCTCTAATGGGTGGAGTATCCCCCGTTGGAATCTCATGCTCAATCGTCTGGGTGCACCCGAAGTCCTCTCCATGTCGGGAAAAGGTCTCTTGATGTTCCCACAAAACTCTCTCCAACTGCTCCAACTGCACGGGGGTCAGCTTCTCCCGATCCACTCCCATCTGCTCCATGATCACATGACCATTCCATTCCTCCGTAGGAGGCTCAGTCCGGCCTACCTCGACCGCAAAGGTCCAGGATGACTGTTGGTCTGGTCGCAGTTCGAATCCTGCATTTTCCGGCACCTTTTCTGCCGGCACGAACAGTTCAGCCAGTATGGTTCCAGCGGGAATTGCAACAGCTTCATCTAAAACATTGATGCATCGGACCGGCACTCGTCCATTCTTCACAATCGCCAGAGACCGGGCCACATGTACCTTGGCAAATGAGGAACCCTCTCGGGCGGGCTCAAGTAGCACTTCAAGCCCATTCAATCTCTGTGCAGCTCCCACAGGCAGCATTAAGAGTTCCTCTTGTCTGGGTCCCAGCAGGATCGGGGCCCTCGAAGTCACTCAGACCCGGCCCACCCGGCCACCTGGGACCGCACTTTTCAGCAAGTCGCAACTCAGCACTAGACGGTGTAGAATTCTCTGTGTGGGTCGGTGTCTGGTCGCACGGGCCCAGTATCGGGGTCCTTCACTGGCATACATCTGGTGATTCAAGTCTCGCAGCACGTTCATTCCGAGCGTCACTTCCATCCCTCTTCTAGGGGGGGGTGATCCACCAGCACTACCCCTTTCTGTCCCAGCTCTTGACCAAACATTTTTAGTTGCATCCACACGATTCCCTTGACTGACAATTGACCATTATTTGCGGCGGTCAGTCGTATCACTCGGCCATCCTCTGGAATCACTAGTCGACTGAAGTATCTCTCATATACGTCTAGAGACATTATAGTAAATTCGGATCCCGTGTCAACCAAGCACCTCATCTTCCGCCCTTCAAACTCTGCTTCTATCACTGGACTACATGCAAACAAATCTTGCTCATTCCGTCAAGGGCTTTGTGTGGGTGGGGCCGCTGCTGCTTGCCCTCTCATGGCAGCGGCCGGAAGTTTAAAGCCGGCGACGGGGTTTCTGGGGCTGCAAGGTTCCCGGCAGTAACGAGAGATGTGTCCCTGGCGCCCACACTTCCAGCAGGTGATTGCTCCTCGTGGACGAGGGCTTGACTCATTCTGATAGGACGACCTGGCCGTCTGTGGGGTCACCGTTCCAGGGGGTGGAGCAGGAGGCCCCCGTGAGGGGGTAGAGGCGGGATCAACTGTCAGTTGAGACAATTTCAGCTTCAACTCCTTCACCTCAGCACGCAAAGCTTGTACCACGCTTACCAGCCCCTCTACCCCTGACCCTGATGACCCACCTTCCTCCAGCTGGGCACTGTTCACTGACCCCTCGGGCACATGGGCAGATTTCTCTTCCCTTTCCACTGCAGCTCGGTAAATCTGCCAGAAGGACAATTCTGGTGCAGCCCGGGCCATTTCCAACAGTTTGTCCCGGAGAAGTCTATTGGCTAAACCGGTGATGAATTGATCCCGGAGCAAGCGGTCTACCTCCCGGAATGCTCCCATGGCCCCCTGGTCTAGTCGCTGCATCTCATTCAGCGTCTCTTGCAAGATATTAGAGTACTGCATCAGGGACTCACACTCTCTCTGGGGACGATTAAAGAATAGGGACCGAAGCTGGGCCACACACGCTTGGCCCCCCAAACTCCCCTCTAACAGTTCCAAAATCTTTTCTAACGTATCCCCCTCTGATTCTGGGCGCACCATCACCATACGTCTAATATCGCCCTCCAGTGCATTTAATGCCAGCTCAGCGCGTAACGCGGGGGTCAAATTACACATGCGCAGAATACTCCGGATTCTCTCAGCCCAGTCTTGCAACGCCATATTGCGCCCGTCGTATTTCGGCATGTGCTGAAGTAAAGCTCCTACAGGCACATACCCTCCCGAAATAGCCGCGACTGCCAGGGGAACCCCAACCCCCGAGGAGGATGCGGATACAGCGGGGTCATTTCTACCCTCGCCCTCGTCCATGACAAACACTGGATCCTGCCGACTACGCCAAAAATGTACTAATAACCAGAGGTCCGAATAAGATCCAGTGAGTCACAAACCAAGACCAAGGCAGAAATCTCTAACGGTATTTACTCAAAGGCAAAATAATAAAGGTAATATAGAGAATATTAAGGCAGATGCACCCCAAATATACACCAGCTCAGCAGCAGCTGAAATCATTGTGCCACTCCAAGGTCTCCTGAGAACTGTATGCTACAACAGACTAGTAAGAAATTTACCTAACAGGGCAACCAAAAACAGGAACAAGTGTAAATTGAATGTAGTGTTAACAAGGGAGCCCCTGGAACGGCACACTGAGTATAACTTACACAACTCTAATATAAGATACACCTCTAAAGTCACAATTAAACACTCTGAGCAGGGATACCCGGGTATCTATAACTATTGGTACCGTATCCTGAGATAGATCTCCTCTCAGGCAGGAATCTGCACAGGCTGCAGCCAGTCCATATGTTCAGCGCCAATAAGTTACAGCAAGCTCCTCTTGTCTTGTAGGCGATGCCGAGCCCAAACGCCGGGGACTTAGTTAGTGGCCTCACGATGTTGTCTCTTCTTCTGTAGCTCCTAGGAATGCTTCCACGACAACCCGTCCGTCTCTGTATCAGCAGTCTGTCCAGACTTGTTTCTTCACTCAATGCACAGGGAATCACAGACTTCCAAATACGTACTGGGTTTGTAGTAAAGTCTCAGTCTTTTCTTAGATAAAGGGTTAGCTCTTCTCCAGGAAACGCTAGCAACAAAAGTCTCTCAAAAGCTTCTTTGCCTCCAAACACACTCGCAGTAAATCCACACACAGTCTCTTTTAAGATGTCACCGCAGCTTCTGCCTTTTCTTCCCGCCTTTCTCTCTCAGCTCTTTCTTCCTTCTTTCACTTTACACACGAGACACCAGACCCCACCCCCCAGCACACATTGTCTCCGGGAGTTTTGCAGGGTCTGTTCTCTGCTGCAGCAAGCAAAAACCACAGGGTCCTAGTGCCCTCTCAGTGGGACTACAGTTCACCCTCTTACACACACACAAGTCGTGCTCTGGCCTTGAGTATGAACACATAGGTACCCGTTGCTCCCAGCTCAGAAACCAGCAAATCCCCACATCAAAAAGTGCATACACTGGGGGGCAGGGCCGGACTGGCCATAGGGCACTTCTGGCAAATGCCAGAAGGGCCGGTGCCAGTGGTGGGCCGCTCAATCCGCCGCCCCCGCCGTCGCATTCAACTATACCGGCGTATAGACGCCGGTACAGTTGAATGCAATGATGGAGGAGAGAGCGTCTACAGACGCTCCTCTCCCATCATTCCCCGCTCTGCCTCTGACACTGCGGGTGCGCGATGACGTCATATCATCGCGCACCTGCTGTGTCCCGGGCAGACTGCAGCTGCTGAGACAGGAGCAGGAACCAGGAAGCAACGCTGGGCACGAGGAGAGGTGAGGAGAGATTTTTTTTTTTCTGGACTGTGGGGCCATTCTCGGAGGAGGTGAGGGGAGGAAGAGAAGAGATGTGGGCTGTATATAGTTCTCTGTGGGCTGTGCTCTGTGCTGTATACTACTGTGGGCTGTATATAGCTCTCTGTGGGCTGTGCTCTGTGCTGTATACTGCTTTGGGCTGTATATAGTTCTCTGTGGGCTGTGCTCTGTGCTGTATACTACTGTGGGCTGTATATAGCTCTCTGTGGGCTGTGCTCTGTGCTGTATACTACTGTTTGCTCTGTGCTATATATAGTACTCTGTGGGCTGTGCTCTGTGCTGTATACTGCTGTGGGCTGTATATAGTTCTCTGTGGGCTGTGCTCTGTGCTGTATACTGCTGTGGGCTGTATATAGTTCTCTGTGGGCTGTGCTCTGTGCTGTATACTGCTGTGGGCTGTATATAGTTCTCTGTGGGCTGTGCTCTGTGCTGTATACTGCTGTGGGCTGTATATAGCTCTCTGTGGGCTGTGCTCTGTGCTGTATACTACTGTGGGCTGTATATAGTTCTCTGTGGGCTGTGCTCTGTGCTGTATACTGCTGTGGGCTGTATATAGCTCTCTGTGGGCTGTGCTCTGTGCTGTATACTGCTGTGGGCTGTATATAGTTCTCTGTGGGCTGTGCTCTGTGCTGTATACTGCTGTGGGCTGTATATAGTTCTCTGTGGGCTGTGCTCTGTGCTGTATACTGCTGTGGGCTGTATATAGTTCTCTGTGGGCTGTGCTCTGTGCTGTATACTGCTGTGGGCTGTATATAGTTCTCTGTGGGCTGTGCTCTGTGCTGTATACTGCTGTGGGCTGTATATAGCTCTCTGTGGGCTGTGCTCTGTGCTGTATACTACTGTGGGCTGTATATAGTTCTCTGTGGGCTGTGCTCTGTGCTGTATACTGCTGTGGGCTGTATATAGTTCTCTGTGGGCTGTGCTCTGTGCTGTATACTGCTGTGGGCTGTATATAGTTCTCTGTGGGCTGTGCTCTGTGCTGTATACTGCTGTGGGCTGTATATAGTTCTCTGTGGGCTGTGCTCTGTGCTGTATACTACTGTGGGCTGTATATAGTTCTCTGTGGGCTGTGCTGTATACTGCTTTGGGCTGTATATAGTTCTCTGTGGGCTGTGCTCTGTGCTGTATACTGCTTTGGGCTGTATATAGTTCTCTGTGGGCTGTGCTCTGTGCTGTATACTACTGTGGGCTGTATATAGTTCTCTGGGCTGTGCTCTGTGCTGTATACTGCTGTGGGCTGTATATAGTACTCTGTGGGCTGTGCTCTGTGCTGTATACTACTGTGTGCTCTGTGCTATATATAGTTCTCTGTGGGCTGTGCTCTGTGCTGTATACTGCTGTGGGCTGTATATAGTTCTCTGTGGGCTGTGCTCTGTGCTGTATACTGCTGTGGGCTGTATATAGTTCTCTGTGGGCTGTGCTCTGTGCTGTATACTACTGTGGGCTGTATATAGCTCTCTGTTGGCTGTGCTCTGTGCTGTATACTACTGTGGGCTGTATATAGTTCTCTGTGGGCTGTGCTCTGTGCTGTATACTACTGTGGGCTGTATATAGCTCTCTGTGGGCTGTGCTCTGTGCTGTATACTACTGTGTGCTCTGTGCTATATATAGTTCTCTGTGGGCTGTGCTCTGTGCTGTATACTGCTGTGGGCTGTATATAGTTCTCTGTGGGCTGTGCTCTGTGCTGTATACTGCTGTGGGCTGTATATAGTTCTCTGTGGGCTGTGCTCTGTGCTGTATACTACTGTGGGCTGTATATAGTTCTCTGTGGGCTGTGCTCTGTGCTGTATACTGCTGTGGGCTGTATATAGCTCTCTGTGGGCTGTGCTCTGTGCTGTATACTGCTGTGGGCTGTATATAGCTCTCTGTGGGCTGTGCTCTGTGCTGTATACTGCTGTGGGCTGTATATAGTTCTCTGTGGGCTGTGCTCTGTGCTGTATACTTCTGTGGGCTGTGCTCTGTGCTGTATACTGCTGTGGGCTGTATATAGCTCTCTGTGGGCTGTGCTGTATACTGCTGTGGGCTGTATATAGTTCTCTGTGGGCTGTGCTCTGTGCTGTATACTACTGTGGGCTGTATATAGTTCTCTGTGGGCTGTGCTCTGTGCTGTATACTGCTGTGGGCTGTATATAGCTCTCTGTGGGCTGTGCTCTGTGCTGTATACTGCTGTGGGCTGTATATAGTTCTCTGTGGGCTGTGCTCTGTGCTGTATACTACTGTGGGCTGTATATAGTTCTCTGTGGGCTGTGCTCTGTGCTGTATACTGCTGTGGGCTGTATATAGCTCTCTGTGGGCTGTGCTCTGTGCTGTATACTACTGTGTGCTCTGTGCTATATATAGTTCTCTGTGGGCTGTGCTCTGTGCTGTATACTGCTGTGGGCTGTATATAGTTCTCTGTGGGCTGTGCTCTGTGCTGTATACTGCTGTGGGCTGTATATAGTTCTCTGTGGGCTGTGCTCTGTGCTGCATACTGCTGTGGGCTGTATATAGCTCTCTGTGGGCTGTGCTCTGTGCTGTATACTACTGTGTGCTCTGTGCTATATATAGTTCTCTGTGGGCTGTGCTCTGTGCTGTATACTGCTGTGGGCTGTATATAGTTCTCTGTGGGCTGTGCTCTGTGCTGTATACTACTGTGGGCTGTATATAGTTCTCTGTGGGCTGTGCTGTATACTACTGTGTGCTGTATATAGTTCTCTGTGGGCTGTGCTGTATATAGTACTCTGTGGGCTGTGCTGTATATAGTACTCTGTGGGCTGTGCTGTGTATAGTACTCTGTGGGCTGTGCTGTATATAGTACTCTGTGGGCTGTGCTGTATATAGTACTCTGTGGGCTGTGCTGTATATAGTACTCTCTGGGCTGTGCTGTATATAGTACTCTCTGGGCTGTGCTGTATATAGTACTCTCTGGGCTGTGCTTTATATAGTACTCTGGGCTGTGCTGTATATAGTACTCTGGGCTGTGCTTTATATAGTTCTCTGTGGGCTGTGCTGTATATAGTTCTCTGTGGGCTGTGCTGTATATAGTTCTCTGTGGGCTGTGCTGTATATATTACTTTGTGGGCTGTGCTGTATATATTACTTTGTGGGCTGTGCTGTATATATTACTCTGTGGGCTGTGCTGTATACTACTGTGTGGACTGTGCTGTATACATCTACGTGGGCTGTGCTGTATACTACTGTGTGGTCTGTGCTGTATACTACTGTGTGGTCTGTGCTGAATACTGCTGTGTGGGCTGTGTTATCTACTACGCGAGCTGTGCTATAGTATGCAGGCTGTGCTGTATACTATGCGGTTTGTGCTATATAATATGCGGGCTTTGCTATATACTATGGGGAGTATATTATATTCTATGGGGGAGGCCATGTTATGTACTATGTGGCTGTGTTATATACTATTGTGGGGGGTATATTATATTCTGTGGGGGAGGCTGCGTTATATACTATGGGGGGCTGCATTATATTCTATGGGGGGCTACATTATATATTATGGGGAGGTGGGCTGTATTATATTCTATGGGGGTTACATACTCTGTGGGGTGGCTGCATTATACTCTGTGGGGTGGCTGCATTATACTCTGGGGTGGCTGCATTATACTCTGGGGTGGCTGCATTATACTATATGTGGGCTGCATTATACTGTATCGAGGACTATGGGGAATACGTTATACTATATGAAGAACTATGGGGTGCATTATACTATGGGAAGTGAATTGTACTACATGGATGACTGTGGCGGTGCATTATACTATATGGAGCACTATGAGGATTGTATTATGCTATATGGAGGACTATGAGGAGTGTATTATACTATGTGGAGGACTGAGCAGTGTATTTTAATATATGGAGGACTATAGGGAGTGTATTATACTATATGGAGGACTATGGAGCACATTATAATATATGGAGGACTATGGGGTGTATTTTACTAAACAAGTAAAATGCTGCATATTCGGATTGTTTTTGCTGGAACAAAAAGCCTTGTTGTCAGCAGCACATTGCCAGTGTAAACTGTAGATGTGCTGCTGAAAACATGATACTGTATGGTGATCTATTAGTGATCGTTCTGTCTCATCATTATTCCTCAGCTGGTGGAAAGAGGCCGGGAAACAAGCGTTGAACAACTTCAGTATTGTCGATCAAACTCGTTTAGCGGCCTGAACTCAGCGCACGTAAATACAACAGAAAGGCTTCTGTGTGATGTACAGTATGTTAGCATTTGGGGACCCATTTTAAACTTTGCCTAGGGCCCCACTTTGTCTAAAACCGGCCCTGCCTACAAGTGTACAAAGATATTATACAGTCACCATGTGACAAGTGGGCCTGTGTAACTTCAAATGCCAGGGCTGAATTTTAGTCCCAGTCCGGCCCTGCTGGGGGGATCCATAAGTCTACAGTCTCACAATGTGACTGCAGACATCAATTTACACAGGACAAGTCCTTTAAGGAAACACCAAGCATAGATCCAATTACTTCTAAAAAGTACTATTCTTGATAGACCATTGTGACACCTCTGGTACCATGTAATACAGTCTTCTACACCTCAACAACTGTTAATGGAGACTAAATGGATGATGAACTTATAGGATAAAAAATTGAAAATTCTTGATGAAATAAAGTTGTCTGATTTTGGTGGGATAGGCTAAACATCTGATGTTTATCGAGGTCTTCCACCTGTATCTTCCAGATGATGTTGGAGGTGATAAGGATTGTACAGTTTGAATTCTATCATCTTTTGATCGTATCTCACGCAGGAGACACCTCTGATTTCAACATAGTGAAGTGATCACTCAGCGGAGCCAAGCGTTCATGTGTACAGGGATATTTGGGAGTGATACCTGGTTCTCATAAAGGAGTTTGGACACTTTTTGACTCAGTTAAAGGAAAGGTGCCGCATTTTATTTTTTGTATTAAAAATAATTGTTTATATAAACAATTATTTTTCATACAAACTTCCTTTTTTTAACTTTAACATTTTTTTTATTATTAATTTCTTTTTAAGCCACTGGGCGCCGCCATTTTGCTTTGCAGGAGTGTAAGTGAAGCTGCACGTCACTTACACTCTGCATTTACGGCAGCCCTGGGCATAGAGATCTGCGTTCGGGAGCCGACTCTATAGCTTGCATTATAAGCTGCTTTCTGCTCTGGTCTGGCCACGCCCCCTGAGCCGTCCTGCACAGCAGAGGCAGGAGATCAGCGCCATCTTCCTGGAGCTCACACTGCAGCTGTGAGCTCCAGCTCCCAGGATAATCGCAGGAGCCCTGCAGCTATAGGAGGAGGAGGAGAAGACCAAGGAGGGGAGGGAGAAGAAAGGACTCAGCAGGGAGCCGTAAGTATCAGTGGGGAGGGGGAGAGGGAATCTATTCCTATCCCTTGTGGTGCTGACTCTGAGCAGTGTATCTCCTCCCATGTGTGTTACTGTCTGCTGAGCTGTGTATCTAATCCTCTCCTGTGTGATACTGACTGAGCTGTGTATCTAATCCTCTCCTGTGTGATACTGACTGAGCTGTGTATCTAATCCTCTCCTGTGTGATACTGTCTGAGCTGTGTATCTAATCCTCTCCTGTGTGATACTGTCTGAGCTGTGTATCTAATCCTCTCCTGTGTGATAGTCTGCTGAGCCATGTATCTAATCCTATCCTGTGTGATACTGACTGCTGAGTCATGTATCTAATCCTTTCCTGTGTGATACTGTGCTGAGCTGTGTACCTAATCCTATCCTGTGTGATACTGTCTGCTGAGCCGTGTATCTAATCCTCTCCTGTGTGATACTGTCTGAGCTGTGTATCTAATCCTCGCCTGTGTGATAGTCTGCTGAGCCATGTATCTAATCCTATCCTGTGTGATACTGACTGCTGAGCCATGTATCTAATCCTTTCCTGTGTGATACTGTCTGCTGAGCCGTGTATCTAATCCTCTACTGTGGGATACTGTGTGCTGAGCCATGTATCTAATCCTCTACTGTGGGATACTGTGTGCTGAGCCATCTATCTAATCCTATCCTGTGTGATACTGACTGAGCTGTGTATCTAATCCTCTCCTGTGTGATGCCGTCTGCTGAGCCATGTATCTAATCCTATCCTATGTGATACTGTGCTGAGCCTTGTATCTAATCCTATCCTGTATGATACTGTCTGAGCTGTGTATCTAATCCTCTCCTGTGTGATAGTCTGCTGAGCCATGTATCTAATCCTATCCTGTGTGATACTGACTGCTGAGCCATGTATCTAATCCTTTCCTGTGTGATACTGTGCTGAGCTGTGTATCTAATCCTCTCCTGTGTGATACTGTCTGCTGAGCCATGCATCTAATCCTATCCTGTGTGATACTGTGCTGAGCCTTGTATCTAATCCTACCCTGTGTGACACTGTGCTGAGCCGTGTATCTAATCCTCTACTGTGGGATACTGTGTGCTGAGCCATGTATCTAACCCTATCCTGTGTGATACTGACTGAGCTATGTATCTAATCCTCTCCTGTGTGATGCCGTCTGCTGAGCCATGTATCTAATCCTATCCTGTATGATACTGACTGAGCTGTGTATCTAATCCTCTCCTATGCAGTCCTCTCCCCCGTTATGTGTGATCTATATGGCGGCGTTCTGTGAGAAGTGTATGGCGGTACTATGTGATGTATATGGTGGTATTATGTGTGATCTATATGGCGATATGTGAGAACACTGGTGGTATTATGTGAGATCTATATGGCGGTATTATGTGTGCTCTATATGGCGGTATTATGTGAGATCTATATGGCGGTATGCTCTATATGGCGGTATTATGTGTGCTCTATATGGCGGTATTATGTGTGCTCTATATGGCAGTATTATGTGTGCTCTATATGGCGGTATTATGTGTGCTCTATATGGCAGTATTATGTGTGCTCTATATGGCGGTATTATGTGTGCTCTATATGGCAGTATTATGTGTGCTCTATATGGCAGTATTATGTGAGATCTATATGGCGTCGTTATGTGAGAAGTATATGGCGGTACTATGTGATGTATATGGCGGTATTATGTTTGATATATATGGCGGTATTATGTGTGATCTATATGGCGGTATTATGTGAGAACACTATGGAAGTATTATCTGCAGAAAGGGGACCAAATCTAGGGTGGTTCCGGTTGAGCAGTTGCACGCGGGTCTGGGGTAATAGAGGGGACAGCATGACCTCCAGTTAGGTGCCTTCAGGGGAGGGCTGGTGAGGCAGCTGAAGAGAGGGGTCTCATGTTTATCGTTACTATATGGCTACATTTCCTTCCCAGCATCACCCCGGACTGCGCCTGTCACCTCGCTTTCACACATCGCCAGGACAGGATCTGAGGAGGGGAATGGGGTCTTTGCATGCAAAGCCTGGATCAGAACAGGCTATCAATCAGCAGAAATGTTTCCTGGATTTCTGAGGAGACAATCCATCCTTGTGTATAAAAGACAGCGCTCTATGTACAATCCCTGGCTGCTCCGCGCACCGAACAGGGTGCCCCCCATAGACCAGCACACTGTTCTCCTGAAATACTCTGTGCTGCTGTCACCCTGCTCCCTCCACCATATATCTCCCAGAATCCTTGCTGCCTGCCATCTTCGGTGACTGTCTACTTGTCAGTATAACTTTGCAGTCACCAACAAAATGGCTGCACACTGTGTTCCTGAATCCTCTCATCCCCTAGCAAACACCAGAAGGGGAGGAGAGGAGGCATCACAGCCATGTCAGCAGACTCCGCCCATAATTACTGCAGTGCAGTAATGTGAGCTAGTTGTACACTAGGTTTTTGTCAAATTTCATTAGCTGCTCCCCCTAGTGTTTAAAAGTGGAAATGCCAAACCTTTTAAAATTATTTTTCATATTTTACTAAATTAAAAACAAATGATAATATTTTTTAAGAAAATGTAAACATTAATTGTTTACATTTTTTCAATCGCTGGAAAAAAATTTTTTTTGATGGCACCTAAATCAATATAACCCAGCAGTCAACATTATCCCATTCAGGGCTTTGGTGAGGATTACTCCAAAGCATCCACCAACCAGCTCACTGCAAGAGTGGACATCACCAAACGTCTTCCCTGTTCTCCCAGGTCTGTCTTGAACTTGCTACTGTAGGGTTTTGTTATTTGGTGCCATGTGGATACCATTATGATAGTATTGATAATAGACTTTCCTTCGCCACAAACAAGCATATAATACGATGCCCCAAATACCCTGACCAACATGAAGTAGCTTCTGGGCTATCTGGCACCCAGCACCACGGGCAGTGTCCTGGCAAATCACCAACATAAAACAAGGAATCGCTGATTAATTGTAAGAACTATTGATGTAAAAATATGAGATCTTACCGGAGATGGGGACATATAGATAGGCGGAGTAAGAGCTATAGGAGAAAGAAAAGGTATTTTTAGTGCATTTATATTCCCCGGTCATATTATAGTACGCCTTTCCCAGTGTCATAACAGATTTAGTTCCCAGAATTTTAAGGAGAGCACCATTTTTATAAAACGTAGTGCGATCTAAATCTAGACCTTGGCGATGGTGACATGTGAGGTTTAGCTCGTCACCTTCTAATGTGAATGGAGGAGCTTGCACAATGAGGTTACCTGAAAGACAAAAAACACAAAATATACAGCTTAGCAGTTGTGCCTGTCTTTGAGAACCATTTCACAGATTGTTGTTGGACTACATAATGTTGCAATATCATACACAGCTATTGGAGGAAATTGGGGCTATTCCTGGAAAATGGTCTTATTTTTGACTTCATACAACCTCATTAAGATTTAGAAAGTATTGAGATTCCTCATGTAATCGACTTACTATTCGAAACATCCAGCCTGAGGGATTCACTCATATGAGTATTAGTGGATTGGCACTGGTAATACCCACTATCACTGACAAGTGCATTCACAATGGTAAAGGTCTGTTGAGTTATATTCATCTGGTTACCGTCCTTGTACCAGACATATGCTTGGTTGTCTTTGATTTTGGCATCCACATTACATGTCATAGTCATGGTTTCTGCAGTCAAAATTTTACCAAAATTGGGTGTAAAAGACATCACTGCCATACCTAAAAAAAAGTAAATAAGATATTGAAAATGCATATCGATATTCAGCGCATTTCGAGGTGACAAGCACTTTTTCCTTCGGAAACTTCCACACATGGACACTGACTGGACAAAGTAATCATATTTTGGAGGAATCTAATGACCATCTGATTGGATGACGCTGACAAGCTTTTTCTACATTCGAATTTCTTACTGGTAATGGGGATCATAGGTGATCGAGCCCCTATTCTGTCACTGGCTAAGGGGTATTTCCAGTCCAGGGACTCAGTGAGTCAGGGATTCCTTGCCTGTTTAAGGATGGTGGTTTGGCTGCTGAAAGTGGCCAGCCACCGTGCTGATGTGTTATCATTACACATCATAAGATATCATGCACTTTGTTCACTATATCTATTTTTAGCCCGATGACTCACAGCAATAACAGTGAAATGTGTAGGGCTATACTCTCTAGGTTGCTAAACTTTAAGATCTAGGTAATATCCTCTAACAACACTAGTGTCCACTATAACTAGTGGTTACTCCCAGTCATCTATCTAGGTACTAACTGATACTATAGGATGCGGGACCACCAGAATGAGTACTAATCCTCTCATCTGTATCATTTGCTGTCGCTTATCAATAATCAGTGGAGATCTATTGTTTGTGGATTAATATTAATAACAATAGTCCAAGAATATAGGAAGATACATATATCAGTCCTGTTATGAGGGAAACCTATCTAATTATATAATTACCTTGTGATGTTTTCACATCCTGTTCCATCCAGATGTGTCCGAATCCCAGAATTCCAAGCTAGTTCACAGACCTCCATATTGGGACACCCAAGTGATAGGTGTCTCAATATAGAAACTGCTGGTGGTTCCAGCCTCTTGTGCCACCAGCGGAACAATGTCGCACCGCACACACACTTACACACACTGAATACACCGTATGTTCCACACACACACACACACACACAAACACACACTGTACATGCCATACGCAACACACACACACTGTATAGGTCGTACGTACCACACACACACTGTATACGCTGTACGCACCACACATTCACTGTATACGCCGTACGCAGCCTCTTGCGCGGTACCACCAGTGGAACACCATCGCAAACACGCCGCCGCCAGGATCAGACGAATGATTCACTGACCGCCCCCATCTTTGAACAGGAGGAGCGCATGCACAGTTTTAATGTGACTGCCGCTATCTGTCTGCACAAAGATGGCGGCGGTCTGATTTACTGTGCCTGCGTGAAGTCCGCACAGGCGCAGTGCATCATTCGGCTGATCCCGGCGGCAGATGCACGACGTCTCTATAGGCAGAGAAAGCCGGCCAGAGTAAAGGGGTTTTCCCACGAACGAAGGTTAATTTTAAAAATTGTCTGTCTGACCGTGTACGGAGCATACCACATTTCCTGAGCAGGGGAACAAGCAAAAGACAATACTGACATTACAGCAGGGGATCACAGAGGATTTCTTTTGTTCGGTAAAATATTTCACTGACTGTTTTTAAACAATATTTTACCTCACAAAATGTTTCCTCTGAGATCTCCTCCTGTGATGTCAGTATTGTCTTTTGCTTCCTCCCCTGCCCAAGAGCTGTGGTATGTTCTGTATACGGTCAGACACAGACAATTTTTTAAATTAACTTTCATGTGTGGAAAACCCCTTAAAAAAGCAAATATCAACGCCAACATGGCTCCTCCTAAAAAGTACGCCAATGACAATGAAAGGAGAGCAGCAAAGGCACAACGTCGAAGACAACAACGGGCAAATGAGACTCTTGAAGAGCAGCAGCATCGCTGGGACAAAAACAATGCATATAAGTGTAGTCGTCAAGCACATGAGTCCCCTGATGCAAAAGTCATTAGATTATCACAGGATTCAATTAGGTAACAACAGCGCCGCAGACAGAAATCTGCAGTCTTAACAAGAGACAGAGCACAGGAGGGAGACAGCTCAAACGGGACAGCACATGAGGGGAGAACACAGCACAGGAAGGAGAAAGACAGCAGACAAGGAGGATAGCACATGGGATAGACAGGTCAAAGAAGAGAGCACAGACGGGAGAAGTCAGCACATGGGGAAATACAAAATAAACTAGGCACTCAACTTAAGGATGAATTTTTTTACTTTTAATGTAGTCAAGGCAAAACGTTTAGGCCGCATCTGCCTTTATCAATTACAAACTATACAGGAGTGTCAGGGATACGTGGGAATCCTGTGGATTTTAGTGAGGCACATCTCGGTATGGTCACTTTCACAAGAGTATGGGGAGTCTAAAGGGGAAAAAACCCCAATGGTAAACAAGCCAGGGGACCTGAATGTGCACACGTGCCTGGCAAGCAACGGACGCTGCGTCTTTCTCCAGGCACGTGCATGTGACTACATTAAAAGTAAAAAAATTCATCCTTAAGTTGAGTGCCTAGTTTATTTTGTATTACTTCATGGTGTGGGATCCTACTACGGCACCTTCCTTAGTAGTGCGCACGGTTCTCTATTAGCACATGGGGAAAGACAGAGTGGATAGGTGGGTGAGCACATGGGGGGGAGAGATTCTCAATGCTGCAAAGCCTACCCCCATTGTGACATTACAGCCCTCCCGATGCAATAGCATTGGGCCTCCATCTAGTTATAGATTATTGTTTGCAGAACCTGCAATAATCTAGTTGGGTGACAGATTACTACTTACCTGGTCCTGTGAGATTCTATGTAGAAATTTTTCTTATTTTTTTGTCTTTAATTGTTGTGTTTTAATATATACATTAAAAGTTATATTTTAATATATTACTCCAATTGTATGTGACAGTGAAAATGACAGTATGTGTTCTGTCAAAGTTCAGTGGGTCGTTACATGATTAATTAAATGAACACTGGTAAAACCTATATATATATACAGTGCCTACAAGTAGTATTCAACCCCCTGCAGATTTAGCAGGTTTAATAAGATGCAAATAAGTTAGAGCCTTCAAACTTCAAACAAGAGCAGGATTTATTAACAGATGCATGAATCTTACAAACCAAAAAGTTTTGTTGCTCAGTTAAATTTTTATAAATTTTAAACATAAAAGTGTGGGTCAATTATTATTCAACCCCTAGGTTTAATATTTTGTGGAATAACCTTTGTTTGCAATTACAGCTAATAATCGTCTTTTATAAGACCTGATCAGGCCGGCACAGGTCTCTGGAGTTATCTTGGCCCACTCCTCCATGCAGATCTTCTCCAAGTTATCTAGGTTCTTTGGGTGTCTCATGTGGACTTTAATCTTGAGCTCCTTCCACAAGTTTTCAATTTGGTTAAGGTCAGGAGACTGACTAGGCCACTGCAACACCTTGATTTTTTGCCTCTTGAACCAGGCCTTGGTTTTATTGGCTGTGTGCTTTGGGTTGTTGTTTTGTTGGAAGATGAAATGACGACCCATCTTAAGATCCTTGATGGAGGAGCGGAGGTTCTTGGCCAAAATCTCCAGGTAGGCCGTGCTATCCATCTTCCCATGGATACGGACCAGATGGCCAGGCCCCTTGGCTGAGAAACAGCCCCACAGCATGATGCTGCCACCACCATGCTTGACTGTAAGGATGGTATTCTTGGGGTCGTATGCAGTGCCATCCAGTCTCCAAACGTCACGTGTGTGGTTGGCCCCAAAGATCTCGATCTTGGTCTCATCAGACCAGAGAAACTTGAACCAGAGTCTCAGAGTCCTCCAAGTGATCATGAGCAAACTGTAGACGAGCCTTGACATGACGCTTTGAAAGTAAAGGTACCTTACGGGCTCGTCTTGAACGGAGACCATTGCGGTGGAGTACGTTACTTATGGTATTGACTGAAACCAATGTCCCCACTGCCATGAGATCTTCCCGGAGCTCCTTCCTTGTTGTCCTTGGGTTAGCCTTGACTCTTCGGACAAGCCTGGCCTCGGCACGGGAGGAAACTTTCAAAGGCTGTCCAGGCCATGGAAGGCTAACAGTAGTTCCATAAGCCTTCCACTTCCGGATGATGCTCCCAACAGTGGAGACAGGTAGGCCCAACTCCTTGGAAAGGGTTTTGTACCCCTTGCCAGCCTTGTGACCCTCCACGATCTTGTCTCTGATGGCCTTGGAATGCTCCTTTGTCTTTCCCATGTTGACCATGTTTGAGTGCTGTTCACAAGTTTGGGGAGGGTCGTAAATAGTCAGAAAAGGCTGGAAAAAGAGATAATTAATCCAAACATGTGAAGCTCATTGTTCTTTGTGCCTGAACTACTTCTTAATACTTTAGGGGAACCAAACAGAATTCTGGTGGGTTGAGGGGTTGAATAATAAATGACCCTCTGAAAAAACTTTTCCCAATTTAAAAAAAATAAACAAAGAAATAACATTCTTTTTTGCTGCAGTGCATTTCACACTTCCAGGCTGATCTACAGTCCAAATGTCACAATGCCAAGTTAATTCCAAATGTGTAAACCTGCTAAATCTGCAGGGGGTTGAATACTACTTGTAGGCACTGTGTATATATATATATATATATATATATATATATATATATATATATATATATATACCTTCCTTGTACAATATATATTCCTTGTACAAAGTGTGTATGTAACAGGGCCAAGGTGATAGTCATGGTGAGGAGCTGCTGTTCCAGCACGCCCTGGCACCCCGCAATATAAACACAATGTTCCTTCTCAGGTGTGGTGTGTATGCAAGGTATTTCACTCACTTGAGGGTAAAGTTACCTTCACACTAAACGATATCGCTAGCGATCCGTGACGTTGCAGCGTCCTGGCTAGCGATATCGTTCAGTTTGACACGCAGCAGCGATCAGGATCCTGCTGTGATATCGCTGGTCGTTGAACAAAGTTCAGAACTTTATTTGGTCGTCAGAGCGGCGTGTATCGTCGTGTTTGACACCAAAAGCAACGATACCAGCGATGTTTTACACTGGTAACCAGGGTAAACATCGGGTTACTAAGCGCAGGGCCGCGCTTAGTAACCCGATGTTTACCCTGGTTACCAGTGTAAAATGTAGAAAATGTAAAATGTAGAAAAAACAAACAGTACATACTCACCTTCGCATCCCCCGGCGTCCGCTTCCTACACTGACTGAGTGCCGTAAAGTGAAAGTGAAAGTACAGCACAACGTCACCGCTCTGCTGTTAGGGCCGGCGCTCAGTCATTGCAGGAAGCGGACGGCGAGGGACGTGAATGTGAGTATGTACTGATTTTTTTACATTTTACGCTGCCCATGCCCATGTGTCTGTACACAGGTAGGGCCTGAATTAATGAGCCTTGTCATAACACAGCTCTGGATAATCACCTCACTGTTCTTCTTTCTCCTCACAACAACCAACTACCTCAGGAACACATTCTCCTCACCCTTCTCTAGCTCCTCCCACTAACAAGCATCTAATTGGTTTAAATATTTCTTATCTTAACTCAATCTAATCTCTTAATCTAGAGTGCCTCCCACTGTTCTAAGTCCTATAGTAACCCTTACTAACGCTGAGCCTTACTCCCTGTCTCTATCCCCAACCCATAAAGATACCGTATATACTCGAGTATAAGCCTACCCGAGTATAAGCCGACCCCCTAATTTTTCCACAAAAAAGTGGGAAAATTCAATGACTTGAGAATAAGCCTGGGGTGGAAAATGCAGCAGCTACCGGTAAATTTCAAAAATAAAAATAGGTACCAATAAAAGTAAAATTAATTGAGATATAAACCCGGGAGAGCTCTAGCGAGGTTTTTGCACCCCCGTGCCCCCACCACTTATATCCATACCATGAGGTCTGCTACGGGTGAACTGGTCCTTTTTCCTGAGGAGATTGTGGACTCATTCAGAGCATATTATGACTCTCTCTACAATTTAAGCGGCCCGTTGTCTGATAGGTCCCCTTCTGAGTTTCAAGCACGGGTGGACGACTACATCAGGGACACTGAGCTCCCGTCTATGTCGGTGGAAGAGTCTGAGGCCCTGGAGAGTCCTCTCTCGGAACAGGAGGTTTTAGACACGATAAAATCTTTGGCTAATGGTAAAAGCCCTGGTCCTGATGGATTCTCCGCAGCCTTCTATAAGTTATATGCAAATTCCCTGGTCCCCTTCATGACCAAACTGTTTAACTCCATCTCGACCAACTGCCCCTTTGCCCCTCAAACGCTGATGGCCACAATCACCGTGATTCCTAAACCGGGGAAAGATCCTCTATTGTGTGCAAGCTATAGGCCCATATCCCTCATTAATGTGGATGTGAAGGTATTCGCGAAAGTGTTAGCTGGTAGACTGAACCCTATTCTCCCTGGGTCCATCCATAGTGATCAGGTGGGCTTTGTGCCGCACAGGGAGGTCAAGGATAACACGGTGAAGACGTTGCTTCTGACCTCGTACATGCGCACAGGAAAGGTACTAGCATGTTTATTATCTATTGACGCTGAGAAGGCATTTGATCGCCTAGGTTGGACCTTTCTATGTGCCTCCCTGAAGCAACTGGGGGTGGGACCTAACATGTTGGAGAGGATTTTTGCTCTGTATCATAGGCCTATGGCCCGTCTTAGAGTGAACGGCACCCTTTCCCCGCCCATTGACATAAGAAACGGGACCCGTCAGGGTTGCCCCCTTTCCCCCTTACTTTATATCCTTGCGATCGAGCATCTGGCAGTGGCATTATGGAAGACACCTGATATTGAGGGTCTGCGGATTGGCCAACATGAGTTTAAGATATCCCTGTATGCGGATGATATATTGCTGTACATTACCAACCCGACCGTGGCTTTCCCTGTACTCCTCCGTGAGTTCCGTAGGTTCGGGGAGGTTTCAAACTTTAAAGTTTACTATTCCAAGACGGTGGCGCTCAATATCTCCCTGCCTGATGATCTAGTCTCTCAGCTCCAGGCGTCCTTCTCTTTTAAGTGGAAGACCGACGCCTTAAAATATTTAGGAGTCTTAATACCTGCTCACACTAGCGCAACATATGCTCTGAGCTACGTCCCGCTCCTGCAGAAAACTATCTCGGACCTTAAACGCAGGGGCGTAACTACCGCGGTCGCAGGGGTCGCAATTGCGACGGGGCCCGCAGTGCTTAGGGGCCCACCCAGTCCAGCAGACTGGGCGGGCTCCTAAGAACTCTAAGCTACAAAATGGGCTGCCGGCCCTTTAAATAATTATTCCTTACAGGCCCTGCTGCGCGTGCACTCGCGATCACGGGTGGGACTGCACTTGACCCGCAGCAGAGCCCCTCCACCGCAGAGAGCCGCACACCACTACTATAGCTGCCACTGCTCTGTGCGCACAGGACCTGTGATGAGGTCACAGGAGGGGAGGAGTTGGAGTCACATGATCAAGGGCTTCCGTGTAGTGCAGGACAGTAGTGCAGTGCTGTTTGTCATCATGCTGGAGGAGGGTAAGCTTTTGTGTGAGGTCAGGAGGGGTTTGGGTGGATGTAGCAGAGCAGTGTGTGTATGAGGTGTACGGAGCAGAGCCGGGTGTGCATGAGGTGTACGGAGCGGAGCCGGGTGTGCATGAGGTGTACGGAGCGGAGCCGGGTGTGTATGAGGTGTACGGAGCGGAGCCGGGTGTGTATGAGGTGTACGGAGCGGAGCCGGGTGTACGAGGTGTACGGAGCGGAGCCGGGTGTGTACGAGGTGTACGGAGCAGAGCTGGGTGTGTATGAGGTGTACGGAGCAGAGCCGGGTGTGCATGAGGTGTACGGAGCAGAGCCGGGTGTGCATGAGGTGTACGGAGCGGAGCTGGGTGTGTATGAGGTGTACGGAGCGGAGCCGGGTGTGTATGAGGTGTACGGAGCAGAGCCGGGTGTGTATGAGGTGTACGGAGCGGAGCCGGGTGTGTATGAGGTGTACGGAGCGGAGCCGGGTGTGTACGAGGTGTACGGAGCGGAGCCGTGTGTGTACGAGGTGTACGGAGCAGAGCCGTGTGTGTACGAGGTGTACGGAGCGGAGCCGTGTGTGTACGAGGTGTACGGAGCGGAGCCGGGGGTGTACGAGGTGTACGGAGCGGAGCCGGGGGTGTACGGAGCGGAGCCGGGTGTGTACGAGGTGTATGGAGCGGAGCCGTGTGTGTACGAGGTGTACGGAGCGGAGCCGTGTGTGTACGAGGTGTACGGAGCGGAGCCGTGTGTGTACGAGGTGTACGGAGCGGAGCCGTGTGTGTACGAGGTGTACGGAGCGGAGCCGTGTGTGTACGAGGTGTACGGAGCGGAGTCGGGGGTGTACGGAGCGGAGTCGGGTGTGTACGAGGTGTCGCATCTCTGCTTCAGGAAAATGGCCGCCGCGATCTCCATCTAGGCACGCGCGGCATCCTGCGGCCATTTTCCTGAAGCCGCGGCCAGCAGAGCGCCGCTTCTGCGCACGCGCGGCCAAAGGAAGATGGCCGCCCCCACCGATCACCAATGAAATGTCGCACATCACGCTATTTTCACTCCCCTGTGCAGTGGATTCGGGACCTTGGGCATGCGCACACCACTACGCCACCAACGGAAAACTAAGCAAGATCTGGGGGAAGACACCACGCCCATCTGACCAGACCAGCCTGATTGACAGGCGAAAACGGCGACTTTGGTAACGTATTTCGGCAGCATAGGTGGGGAATCGGGGTCCACAAAATACACTATTGTAATGCACAGCTCAGGCCCTATTTAACAGTATTTTTATCTCATACGGAAAAAACGGGGTGACAGGTTCCCTTTAAGAGAAAGCCAAAATAACCCCGGGACAGAAGGCGAGAGCAGGGGGGAGGTGCGGGACAGAGCCGCTTTAGGCTAGTTTCACACTAGCGTTAACTGCAATACGCCGCAAATGCGTCATTTTGCCGAAAATACGCATCCAGCAAAAGTTCTTACTGGATACGTTTTTTCGTCATAGACTAACATTAGCGACGCATTTGCGACGCATTGCCAAACGTCGCGTCCGTTTTGCGACGCTTGGGCGTGTGGTAGTGGACCGTCGGGAGAAAAAAACCTTACATGTAACGTTTTTTGCTCCCGACGGTCCACTTTTTCCGACCGCGCATGCGCGGCCGGAACTCCGCCCCCACCTACCCGCACTTCCCCGCACCTCACAATGGGGCAGCGGATGCGTGGGAAAAATGCATCCGCTGCCCCCGTTGTGCGGCGGAGACCACACTAGCGTCGGGAACGTCGGCCCGACGCACAGCGACGGGTTGTTCCCGACGCTAGTGTGAAACTAGCCTTAGTCAGGAGAAGCTGAGGAGCTGCAGCCGGTTTACATCAGCCACCCCTGTACCAGAGAGGAGATTGTGAGTTGTGTATATGAGCTGGTATCTCTGGTGTGTGTGTGTGTGTGTGTGGTATCTGTAGTGTGTGTGTGATAACTGTAGTATGTGTGTGATATCTGTAGTATGATGTGTGTGTGTGTGATATCTGTAGTGTGTGTATGTGTGTGTGTGTGTGATATCTGTAGTGTGTGTATGTGTGTGTGTGTGTGTGTGTGATATCTGTAGTGTGTGTGTGTGTGTTATCTGTAGTGTGTGTGTGTGTGTGTGTGTGATATCTGTAGTATGATGTGTGTGTGTGTGATATCTGTAGTATGTCTGTGTGTGTGTGATATCTGTAGTGTGTGTGTGTGATAACTGTAGTATGTGTGTGATATCTGTAATATGATGTGTGTGTGATATCTGTAGTATGATGTGTGTGTGTGATATCTGTAGTGTGTGTGTGATATCTGTAGTATGTGTGTGTGTGAGGCAGCGGCGTAACTACTACGGTCGCAGCTGCAAGCGGCTCTGGCAGGTCAGGGGGCCGTGAGTCCCCTTGAGCCTGTCTCCCTTATGCTTGTGTCCCCATGTGCCAGTCTCCCTTGCCCATTAGTCCCTGTGTGTCCCCATGTGCCTGTCTCCCTTGTCCCCTTATGCTTGTGTCCCTTGTCCCCGTGTGCCAGTCTCCCTTGCCCATTAGTCCCTGTGTGTCCCCTTGAGCCTGTCTCCCTTATGCTTGTGTCCCCGTGTGCCAGTCTCCCTTGCCCATTAGTCCCTGTGTGTCCCCATGTGCCTGTCTCCTATGTCCCCTTGTGCTTCTGTCAGTCTCCTTTGTCCCCTTGTGCTTGTGTCAGTCTCCTTTGCCCACTAGTCCCTGTGTGTCAGTCTCCCTTTCCCACTTGTCCCTGTGTGTCCCCTTGTGCTTGTATCCCTTGTCCCCTTGTGTCAGTCTCTTGCTCACTAGTCCCTATGTGTCCCCTTGTGCCTGTCTCCCTTGTCCCCTTGTGCTTGTCCCTTGTCCCCGTGTGTCAGTCTCCATTGCCCACTAGTCCCCTTGTATCAGTCTCCCTTGCCCACTATTCCCCGTGTGTCAGTCTCCCTTGCCCACTAGTCCGTGTCCCCGTGTGCCAGTCTCTCTTGTCCACTAGTCCCCGTGTGCCCTTTGTGTCAGTCTCCCTTGCCCACTTGTGTCAGTCTCCCTTGCCCACTAGACCCCTTGTATCCTTCTCCCCTGCCTCCTAGCCCCCATGTGTCCCCTAGTGCCTGTCTTCCTTGCCCCCTTGTTCCCTCTCCTCTGCCCCCTCGTCACCATTTGCTCGTGTCTTTGTCACTGCCCCTGTATGGAGGGGCTGCATTATACTATGAGGGGGGGGCTGCATTGTATTCTATGGGGCTTACATTAAATTTTATGGCGGGGGGGGCCCCATTTGGAAGTTCGCACCGGGGCCCATAACTTTGTAGTTACGCCACTGCTTAAACGGTATGGCAGACCTCAACTATCTTGGTTCAGACGGGTGGGAGTGGTCAAAATGGATATTTTACCCCAATTTCTCTATCTCTTTCAGACTGCTCCAGTGCAGGTTCCAGATTGCTTTTTCAGGTGCCTGCAGTCGGCCATCAATAGCTTTATTTGGGGAACTAAGAAGCTGCGGACTCGATTCTAATTGTTAGTGAGACCCAAGACTAAAGGGGGGGTAGGCCTTCCTGATTTTAAACGTTATTATCAGGCAGTCTTGCTCTCTAGGATTGTCGATTGGAGGTTTGGTGATGCTCATAAACAGTGGGTGCTCCTGGAGAAACTTTTATCGCCCTCTTCTTTGTACTGGCTGCCTTGGCTGGGGGGGGACCGGACGCCCACCTATGTCGAGTTTTGCTCCACTCACACAGATTGTCTTGAGGTTTTGGGATAGATCCCATGTGAAATTATGCCTGACCTCCCGATTGAGCAGACTAAGTCCCCTTTTTGACAATCCGGCCTTTCCCCCAGAAATAAATAGGTCTACGTATCTTTGTTGGTCACGACTAGTGTTGAGCATTCCGATACCGCAAGTATCGGGTATCGGCCGATACTTGCGGTATCGGAATTCCGATACCGAGATCCGATACTTTTGTGGTATCGGGAATCGGTATCAGAACCACATTAATGTGTAAAATAAAGAATTAAAATAAAAAATATTGATCTACTCACCTGTCCAGAGGCCCCTGCACCTTACCGCTGTTAACCGGCAGCTTCCGTTGCTTAAAATGAGCGCGTTTAGGGCCTTCCATGACGTCACGGCTTCTAGGAATTTAGGACCTGAGAATGACGTCACGGCTTGTGATTGGTCGCGTGGCGGTCACATGAGCGGCACGCGACCAATCAGAAGCCGTGACGTCATGGAAGGCCCTAAATGCGCTCATTTTAAGCAACGGAAGCTGCCGGTTAACAGCGGTAAGGTGCAGGGGCCTCCGGACAGGTGAGTATATCAATATTTTTTATTTTAATTCTTTATTTTACACATTCATATGGATCCCAGGGCCTGAAGGAGAGTTTCCTCTCCTTCAGAACCTGGGAACCATCAGGATACCTTCCGATACTTGGTGTCCCATTGACTTGTATTGGTATCGGGTATCGGTATCGGCGATATCCGATACTTTTCGGGTATCGGCCGATACTATCCGATACCGATACTTTCAAGTATCGGACGGTATCGCTCAACACTAGTCACGACTTGACGGGGTGGGACTGGTACAGGTGAAGGATAAGCTCGCGGGGCTCTGCGGCATGTGGGGGTTACGAGGTTCTGGTCTTATGACACCGCTGTCCTGGCTAGAGTTTCTGCAATTGCGGAGCTTTCTTTCCAGTGTGCCGATGGGGGCGGTGACACCATTTGAGTCCCTGATGCTCCCTACCGAGGGTCCTTCCCATGTCGTTTCGGTGCTCTATGGCCTGGTCTTGAATTCACTTCCCCCTACTACGCTTGGATTTATGAAGGCTTGGGAGAGGGACCTGGGGATCACCTTTTCTGAGGTGGATAGTCTGAAAATCTTCACTCTTGCACATAAGATGACAATGTCCAGTCAGGCGCAGGAGAGGAATTATAAATTACTGACACGCTGGTATAAGTGACCCTTCTCCACAGAATTAACCCGGAGATCTCGGATGCCTGCAGGAGATGTGGCTCCGTCACGGGCTCTGTGCTTCATGTTTGGTGGTCCTGTCGTCCCTTGCAACCCTTCTGGAACTCAGTTTTCGATGCCTTTCACTTGATGACTGGGGTCCGCCATGAGCCCTCCCCCCAAATGGCCCTACTATCCCTGATACCTAGTTCGATAGCTTCCGCTAAAAAGATCCTGAGATTTTGCCTAAAAGCTGCCAGGGCAGTTATTCCCCGACATTGGAGGTCCACTGAGGTCCCCTCCACGGGGGAATGGATAGCTGAAATGGATAGATTATATCGTCTGGAGTCGCTGGTGGCAGGTGATGGTGATGCTGCATATGACCAGGGACGCACCTGGTTTCTCTGGCAATCCTTCAAGGAGAGCACAGGGTTCCTGACCTGGTTGCGTACATACTCATAATTCTCAATACGTGGGCGTGTACTTGGCTGGGTCTCCCTTAACCCCCCTCCCCTCTCCCTCCTTACTCCCCTTCTTTTCCATCCCCCCCCCCCTACCTTTTTTTTTTCTCTTCTCTTTTTCTTTCTTTCTCTCTTTCTTTCCTTTTCTCCTATCTCTACAATTGCTTTTCTTATAGGTTCTGTATTCTGTATGTAAGGTCCATGTCCCAACGTGATTCTCAAGACGAGAAGCATTTACCCTTTATGTGCCAGAGTTCTTGTTCAACTACACTTGTGCTGTGTTCTCAGAGGCGTAATGTATAGCTCTGGACATTGTAATGATTCTTTTTATTGTTTTTCCTGTTTAAAATTTCAATTAAAAATTTCAATAAATATATTTACTGAAAAAAAAAATTAATTGAGATATCAGTAGGTTAAGTGTATTTGAATATCAATATTGAATCAGGAGCCCCATATAATGCTCCATACAGTTAATTAAGGGCCCCAAAGATGCTCCATATAGTTCATGATGGGCCCCATAAGATGCTCCATATTAAAATATGCCCCATATAATGCTGCACAAAGGTTAATAATGGCCCCATAAGATGCTCCATAGACACATTTGCCCCATACAGTACTGCATAAAGGTTAATAAGGGTCCCATAAGATGCTCCATAGAGACAATTGCCCAATATAATGCTGCAGAAACATTGATTATGGCCCCATAAGATGCCCCATACAGACATTTGCCCTATACAATGCTGCACAAATGATGATGATGGCCCCATAAGATGCTCCATAGACACATTTGCCCCATATAATGCTGTACAAATGTTGATTATGGCCCCATAAGATTATTATTATTATTATTATTTATATAGCACCATTAATTCCATGGTGCTGTACATGAGGGCTCCATAGAGATATTTGCCCCATATAATGCTGCACAAATGGTGATTATGGCCCCATAAGATGCTCCATAAAGATATTTGCCCCATACAGTGCTCCACAAATGCTGATTATGGCCCCATAAGATGCTCCATAGACACATTTGCCCCATATGCTGTTGCTGCGATTAAAAAAAAATGACATACTCACCTCTCGTCGCTCAGACCCCCAGCGCTTGCAATATTCACCTCTCCTCGTTAAGGGTGCCGCTCCGTCTTCCGTGTCCTCTGCACTGACGTTCAGGCAGAGGGCACGGACTAACCACATCATTGTGCCCTCTGACCTGAGAATCACTGCAGAGGACGCGGAAGATGGAGCGGCGCCCGGAACGAGGAGAGGTGAATATTGCGCAGTGCTCCACCTTCCCATTAAACTCACCTGGTCCCGGCGTGGTCCCTGGTTCTCCGGGCGCTGACAGCTTCTTCCAGCGTTGAGCGGTCACCGATACCGCTCATTACAGTAATGAATATGCAGCTCCACCCCTATGGGAGTGGAGTCGGGTCCATATTCATTACTGTAATGAGTATATACGGTATATAATTTGCACAACACATGAACAATACATGCACAATAAAACAATATCACATTGCATGACATTTTATATGCAACATGTATCCGATTTTATTAAGAAGATGTGCACAGGGATGTAGGGCACAAATTAGCCCCTGGCACACCCCCTACATGTACATAATATAAAATTGTATATTACAAAGGTATGTACAACGTATAAAAGAGCATATACTAATTAATTTGTTTGTTTCAATAAAATTATTAATGTTTGATTTATTTCCTTTAGTAGATTTTATTGTACCATTATACCCTTAAGTGTAGCAGTGGTGGGGGCTGGTCGTTTGCTCCCTGACACTTCAAGAGTTAAATGCATTTGATCTTTATTTTATAGGGACAGTGTGGGCCTAATACTCGGGTCAGTGGATTGCCAAAAATATCCTTCCATGTGATTCTGTCTAACTGCCTGGGGCAACCTCGAGATTGACGTCGGGGCCTAGGGAGAACTCGGTCTGTGAAGCTACAGGGAAAGATGGACTTAGACTCCATTGGAAGAAAGGTATTGCAATCCGAATATACTGCTAGTGGTGGAGAAGACTCGCTAGGGCTAGAGAAGCAAGTGAGATTGACATGCTACCTATACCGAGAACCAGGGCTGAAGTTGTATCCGGTACCTGTGGGAAATATGGCAACCCGTTGGATCTTATCCTCTACATCTGCCTTGTAGTGCAGCGCTCACTGTATGTGTTGGATGACACTCACTTGGCATGAAATTAGGGCACACAGGAACAGTTTCTCACTTAAACAGACCATCTGGTTTATTTAAACGCAGCATAAACCGAATAGAGTACAGTGCGTTTCGTTATATCCAAGAACATAATAATAAGACACCAGTCTGTTTATGTAGCAGATACACCTCTGCTTTTCTTACAACCCCCTTGTCTGAGGTTACCTTCCAAAAGCTCAGCTCCACATGCTGACTCCTTGTCAGTCCTGGATTCTAAGGAAGCTGCTTTTCTAGGATCACTGTCCCATAGAAAGACTTGCTCAGCAAGGTCTCACCTGACAGTTACAGACCCTTAGAAAGATGGTAGCTTCCCCACGACAGTTAGCCATCACATGGCCTCACCATGTGCTATTCAGGAATCCAATCCTCTTGCAGGACCTTCCAACAAAGAGACCCTGTGATCCCACCACAGTCTCATTATAACATATGAGACCCACCCCTTGATGGAAGGTGTGTGGTTAGCCAGACCCGCCCAACTCTCCGGCTAACCCTGTAAGCCCAGCTCTTATAAGCTAAACAAGGCTCGTGGAACTACAGGTCCCGGAGCAACATTTCAGGCTTGCAGCGCAGAGGACCTCCTCCTCTGCAACACATACCGGCCATTCACAACAACGCCGGTCACTTTCTCACATACCCCCCTCTGTTCAAACTTGTGGGGTTGAACACTTGTCATAAACCAGGGGCCTCAAGACAGGTCACACCTGTTACCTTGCCCTACCATTCGAGAGGGCCTTTCCAGTCGGTTTTGAGTGTCAGTTCGCGAAACATAGTCCATCACTGTCACTAAATTCCTGTCTGTGAATAATGCACTGTCGGACTTTGTCTCCTCACGTTTCGGAGTCATAACTTTGTTAGGCCTCCCTCGCCCCCAGCCATCAGAATGTAGGTACAATTTCCTTGCACCCCCTAAGTACTGTCTGGCCTTGGGCTTCAGCCCTTGAGTCACTGTCTGTCCATGTCACCAGACCCTTTTTAGTCACCACATCTCTCATGTATGCTTCTTTACCAGACCTCTCTCTCCTTGACCGTCTCTAATGGTTGGTGCGGTCATGAGACTCACTTACAGTCGAGCTTACTGTCTGGTCTGAGTCTGACCCATCTAGTACGCTACAGGGTCTCCCACCTAGGTCACTCAGCACTGAGCTAACTACTTACTACTACTTTGAACTCTTCTATTCTTTAGGGAACCCCTTCATTTCTCCAGTCCTCGAGTTGAAAATGGTCGCCATCTTCTTTCCATTTCCTGCAGCTGTTTACTAATCTGCAGTCTGTCAAGTCTTAGCTGCTCTATCTCCCTTAGGTATGCCGGACGATATTCAAGGGGCATTCGGAAATTCCTAAGACTTTCCATTGACCCATCAATGACGAATGGAATCATCCCATCTTCACCGGCTACCTGGGCTTCGTCATCAGCCAGAATCCTCACTCTCGCCACCCCGGATTTATTCACAATTTCCCTCATCACTTTTCCAAGTAAGTATATAATTCCACATGTGTTAATTCATAGTTTTGATGCCTTCAGTGTGAATGTACAATTTTCACAGTCATGAAAATACAGAAAAATCTTTAAATGAGAAGGTGTGTCCAAACTTTTGGGCTGTACTGTACATAGCATGAACTTTGTTGTTCCCGGCTACAGTCCAATGGCACATTCGTTGCCACCCCTTTTTTGGCCACGGCCCCTATTTGGGTCACCATCTCTTTTGGGACTCCACCCCTTTTGGGGCAACCATCCCTCTTTGGGTCACTGCCTCCTTTTGGGCCTCCACCCCTTTTAGGAACACCACCCCTCTCTGGAGTACACCCCGTGGACTCCCCTATGGCTCTCTTAGGCCCCAGTTTGCAGAGTACACTGATATCTCTCTGGGCTTGCACTGACCCTTTAAGAGTTTGTGCGACCTGGACCACCGATGTCCTCTTATGACACCTCACCAGCTCCTGCTGGTGCTGCCACAATTCCTTCTGCAGCTACTGGCTCACCTGGCACCTGGCTGCTGATCACAAGCCACTGCTGCTACTCCTGCACAAGGCTCCGCACTGCTCTGCCAGGCTCTGTCCGGCTCTGTACAGCGAGGCTCTGCACTGCCTTTGCCAGGTTATGCATGGCTCCACAAGGTTCTGCACCTCTCTGCATGGCTCCATACAGCTCTGACAGGCTCTGCATGGCTCCCTGTAAGCCCAGCCCCTTATAAGCTAAACAAGGCTCATGGATCTACAGGTCCCCGAGCAACATTTCAGGCTTACAGCGCAGAGGACCTCCTCATCTGCGACACATACCGGCTATTCACAACAACGCAGGTCACTGTCTCACAGTCTGTAAATACTGCTATTCACTAAATAACAGTTTGGTTGTTTTTATGAACCTCGTGTTTCTTGGATTAATTGCTGCCCTGGTTCCAGAAAAGTGATTCCTGGACTCAGAAGAAGAGGCCTGCAGCCCTAAAGTAAGTGTGATGCATCTCACACACGGCAGCATACCGGGATTGGGACACGAGATGTCTGTAGGATGCCAAAGTGATTGGGAAAAGAAGCTCGTGCACGACTACCTCGCTTTGACATCTTACATTTACGTGAAGTTTTTCATGTATAATGGTATAATAAGATCTACTAAATACTGGGGGTACCGCAAACTGGATACAATGGTTGGTTTCCACTGTTACATATATGGCTACCCAAAATAATATATTGGTGAATTTGGATCAAAGGAGTAGGGTCCTATCATACTATTAAGTTGTTCCCTTCAAGGAAATAGGAAAATCATATATTTAAATAAAAGAAAAAGATTACCTTATATACTCGAGTATAAGCCGAGATTTTCAGCCCAAAAAAATGGGCTGAAAGTACCCCTCTCGGCTTATACTCGAGTCATGGTCAGTGGGGGGGTTGGCGGGTGAGGGGGAGCGATGACGGTCACATACAAACCTGCTCCTGGCGCTCCTGGAGCGGTCCCTGTGTGTCCCATGGTCTCCGGCGCCGGCAGCTTCTTCCCTGTTAAGCGGTCACGTGGTACCGCTCATTAAAGTAATGAATATGGACTCCATTCCCATAGGGGTGGAGCCGCATATTCATTCCTGTAATGAGCGGTACCACGTGACCGCTGAACAGAGGAAGAAGCTGCCGACGTCAGAGACCATCTGTGCGGGAGAAGCTGCCAGGGACAGCGCTGGGAGCAGGTGAGTATTTCACACTCACCTTTCCTCGTTGCACCGCAGCCCCATCTTCCGCGTCCTCTGCAGTGACTGTTCAGGTCAGAGGGATTGATGACGTTTTAGTGTGCGCGCCGCCCTCTGCCTAAAAGGTCACTGCGGAGAGACGGGATGCTGAGGAGCAGCGGGCAGGGACGAGAGGTGAGTATGTCACTTTTTTTTATTGCAGCAGCAGCATTATATGTGGCACATTGTTATATGGAGCATCTTATGGGGCCATAAAGAACTGTATGGAGCATTATATGTGGCATATTGTTATATGGAGCATCTATGGGGCCATAAGGAACTGCATGGAGCATTATATGGGGCACATTGTTATATGCTGCATCTATGGGGCCATAATGATCTGTATGCAGCATTATATGTTGCACATTGTTATATGGAGCATCTTATGGGGCCATAATGAACTGCATGGAGCATTACCTGTGGCACATTGTGATATGAAGCATCTTATGGGGCCATAAAAAACTGCGTGGAGCATTATATGTGGCACATTTTTATATGGAGCATCTTTATGGGGCCATAATCAGCATCTGTGCAGCATTATATTGGGCATAATAGTCTATGGAGCATCTTATGGGGCCATAATCAACATTTGTGCAGCGTTATATGGGGCATATTTTAATATGGGCATCTTATGGGGCCCAACATGAACTGTATGGAGCATTATATGGGGCTCCTGATTCAATATGGATATTCAAAAACACTTAACCTACTGATGTCTCAATTAATTTTACTTTTATTGGTATCTATTTTTATTTATGACATTTACTGGTAGCTGTTGCATTTTCCACCCTAGGCTTATACTCGAGTCATTAAGTTTTCCCAGTTTTTTGTTGCAAAATTAGGGAGGTCAGCTTATACTCGGGTCGCCTTATACTCGAGTAAATGTATATAATATAACTAATAGTGATGATGAGTGAGCACTAAAATGCTCGGGTGTTAGTTGCTCTAACCGAGCAATTACTAATACTCGGGTGCTCGTTTCGAGTAACAAGTACAATGGGAGTCAATGGGAAAGCCAAGCTTTACAAAAAGGTCTGGGGGGGCAGTGAAAATGTTAAAATGGATTGAAAAAGTGCTGAATGGAAGGATCACTCATTTTAATAACCAGGAAAGGCTAAGTATACAGCTGTGAGCTGATATTAACCTTTCTCTTGCATATGTTTCTGAACTAGTTTCTCAATATCTTCCCTCACGTAATCTCCGGTCCTCCCAAGACCTCCTTCTCTCCTCCACGCTTATTCGCTCCACACCTAATCGCCTCCAAGACTTCTCCCGAGTATCCCCCATCCTCTGCAATTCCGTGCCCTAACACGTCCTGTTATCCACCACATTTGGATCCTTCAAAAGAAACCTGAAAACCCACCTCTTCAAAGAAGCTTACAACCTATAATGACCACACTGCCACCTCAACACCATCGGAGCTACCACAACCCTCGACCTACTCTCCTTCCCCATAATCCTGTAGAATGTAATCCTGCAAGGGCAGGGTCCTCTCCCCTCTATATCAGTCTGTCATGGTTAGTTTTGTTTACAGAAAGTGATATTTGTATTTTGATGTAACCCCTTATCATGTATAGCACCATGGAATTATTGGTGCTATATAAATAAATAATAATAATAATATTAATACCCTGAGAGCTGAATATTTTCTCTTTCACAGAATATTAACATCAGACCCCAGCCATCGGCTTTCCCTCAGCTGTTTATGAAAGTTATTGGAGAATACTGTACACACCTAAGGTAACCTTAGTTTACAGCCTTCAGGTGTTCCAGCAGCTGGAAACTTCAGTAACCTTAACCCCTTAGTGACAGAGCCAATTTGGTACTTAATGACCGAGCCAATTTTTACAATTCTGACCACTGTCACTTTATGAGGTTATAACTCTGGAACGCTTTAACGGATCCCGCTGATTCTGAGACTGTTTTTTCGTGACATATTGTGCTTCATATTAGTGTTAACATTTCTTCGATATTACTTGCGATTATTTATGAAAAAAATGGAAATATGGCGAAAATTTTTTACATTTTGCAATTTTCAAAATTTGTATTTTTATGCCCTTAAATCAGAGAGATATGTCACACAACATAGTTAATAAATAACATTTCCCACATGCCTACTTTACATCAGCACAATTTTGGAAACAAATTTTTTTTTGTTAGGGAGTTATAAGGGTTGAAATTTGACCAGCAATTTCTCATTTATACAACACCATATTTTTTTAGGGACCACATCACATTTGAAGTCATTTTGAGGGGTCTATATGATAGAAAATAACCAAGTGTGACACCATTCTAAAAACTGCACCCCTCAAGGTGCTCAAAACCACATTCAAGATGTTTATTAACCCTTTACGTGCTTCACAGGAACTGAAACAATGTGGAAGGAAAAAATGAACATTTAACTTTTTTTGCAAATATTTTACTTCAGAACCATATTTTTTATTTTCACAAGTGTAAAAACAGAAATTTAATCATACATTTTGTTGTGCAATTTCTCCTGAGTACGTTGATACCCCATATGTGGGGGTAAACCACTGTTTGGGCGCACCGCAGAGCTTGTAAGAGAAGGAGCACCGTTTGACTTTTTCAATGCAGAATTGGCTGGAATTGAGATCGGATGTCATGTCATGTTTAGAGAGCCCCTGATGTGCCTAAACAGTGGAAACCCCCCACAAGTGATACCATTTTGGAAACTAGACCACCTAAGGAACTTTTCTAGATATGTGGTGAGCACTTTAAACCCCCAAGTGCTTCACAGACGTTTATAATATAGAGCCGTAAAAATAAAAAATCATATCTTTTTTCACAGTAATGAGCTTTTCGCCCACGAATTCTTATTTTCACAAGGGTAACAGGAGAAATTAGACCACAAAAGTTGTTTTGCAATTTCTCCTGAGTACGTTGATACCCCATATGTGGGGGTAAACCACTGTTTGGGCGCACCGCAGAGTTTGGAAGAGAAGGAGTGCCATTTTACTTTTTCAATGTAGAATTGGCTGGAATTGAGATCGGACACCATGTCGCGTTTGGAGAGCCCCTGATGTGCCTAAACAGTGGAAACCCCCCACAAGTGACACCATTTTGGAAACTAGACCCCATAAGGAACTTATCTAGATGTGTGGTGAGCACTTTAAACCCCCAGGTGCTTTACAGAAGTTTATAACGTAGAGCCGTGAAAATAAAAAATCACATTTTTTCTACAAAAATGATCTTTTTGCCCCCAAATTTTTATTTTCACAAGGGTAACAGGAGAAATTAGACCACAAAAGTTGTTGTGCAATTTCTCCTGAGTACGTTGATACCCCATATGTGGGGGTAAACCACTGTTTGGGCGTACTGCAGAGCTTGGAAGAGAAGGAGTGCCGTTTTACTTTTTCAATGTAGAATTGGCTGGAATTGAGATCGGACGCCATGTCGCATTTGGAGAGCCCCTGATGCCTGATGTGCCTAAACAGTGGAAAACCCCCACAAATGACACCATTTTGGAAACTAGACCCCTTAAGGAACTTATCTAGATGTGTGGTGAGCACTTTAAACCCCCAGGTGCTTCACGGATGTTTATAACGTAGAGCCGTGAAAATAAAAAATCCTTTTTTTCCCTCAAAAATGATTTTTTAGCCTGCAATTTTTTATTTTCTCAAGGGTAACAGGAGACATTGGACCCCAAAATCTGTTGACCAGTCCTGAGTACGCTGATGCCCCATATGTGGGGGGGCATTGTTTGGGCACCCATCAGGGCTCGGAAGGGAAGGAGCGCCGCTTGGAATGCAGATTTTGATGGGATGGTCTGCGGGTGTCATGTTGCATTTGCAGAGCTCCTGATGTACCTAAACAGTAGAAGGCCCCCACAAGTGACCCCATTTTGGAAACTAGACCCCCCAAAGAGCTTATCTAGATGTGTGGTGAGAATTATGAACCCCCAACTGCTTCACAAAAGTTTATAATGTAGAGCCATGAAAATAAAAAAATCATATTTTTTCCACAAAAATTATCTTTTCACCCCCAAATTTTTACTTTAACAAGGGTAACAGGAGAAATTGGCACCCAAAATTTATTGTGCAATTTATGCTGAGTAGGCTGATACCCTATATGTGGGGGATAAACCACTGTTTGGGCGCATGGCAGAGCACGGAAGGGAAGGAGCGCCATTTTGGAAGACAGACTTTGATAGAATGGTCTGCGGGCGTTATGTTGCGTTTGCAGAGCCCCCGATGTACCTAAACAGTAGAAACCCCCCACAAGTGACCTCATTTTGGAAACTAGACCCCCCAAGGAACATATCTAGATGTGTTGTGAGAACTTTGATTGCCCACGTGCTTCACAGAAGTTTATAATGCAGAGTCGTGAAAATAAAAAATATTTTTTTTTCCACAAAAAAGATTTTTTAGCCCCCAAGTTTTTATTTTCA